>NC_053404.1:13172104-13384604 GCF_016859285.1 Xiphias gladius | reverse complement strand
GCAGAGAATTTATCCTGTAAACATGGCTCAAAGGACCTCTACTCCTTCAGCTACATTATCTGTTTGCATTTACAATCTCCAAGTGCTTCAAATTGAAATTGCAGCAGGTAAACTCTGCGAAACGCTATACCCACAATGCAAAGCTATGCTAGCTGGTCCCTAGCAGAGCAGCCTGACTGCGAGCAAAAAACAACAACAGGCTACTTTGGCAGCTGCATGGATAACGACAACAACAACGACGACAAGGATTTCACGCGTGCAATGATATCTTCTTAAACCAAAATGCATCCTAGCCTTATAATGTAAGTACGGTGGCATTTTAAGCGTTCTTTAGCAGCTGAAGTGAAAATAATCCGTTCCTTTAAGTGGAAATTGTTTGCAGGCTAGCTGGCTAGCTCGCTAGCTATCTGCGTCTCTCTATGTTTGAGCGTCTTCCGGCAGCAGCGGCGGCGGCAGCAGCGGTGCCATGAATAGTGGACTCCCAGCTTCAGCTGCTCCGCTCGGGGGTGCCGGGATACCCAATGTCAAGGTGAAGTTTTGCCGATACTACGCGAAAGACAAAACGTGCTTTTATGGAGACGAATGTCAGTTCCTGCACGAGGATCCGTCCATGGCAAGCCTGCCGCTGCACGGCGGCGGCGGTAGCCCCGTCCAGTTGTCCATGGCCGGGGGTGGCGGGACACCCGCGGGATATTCCCTCGGTGGCTCCGCGGCAGCCTGCCCGGGTGGCGGGGGGACCGGTGTGTCCAAGAAGAGCGAAACATTGGGGCCTGCAGGCACGTCCCTGGAGGGACAGCTGTTAACCAGTGAGTAACAATTACAGCACAAGAAGGCCTCACACGGGGTGACTGACTGTGTCTTTATGTTTGGGCCTTGTGGGGCTTTGTTAAAATTTAGTCCGATGATTCGCCAAGGCCTCTTCACTCCAAAACAACGTGGGTTACCATTTCCCTGCTAAGGACAATCCAAAACTCTCTGTATGCTACGAGTGCCTACTGCTCTCTCTGGCTGTCTTGTAAATAGCTTTGTCTTCAGGTGGTGTAAGTTATGCTTGATAACAACATATATAATAAGCCATGCTGTTGCAGCTAATACAGAGAAGGCCTGCTGTTTTTGTATGACAGCTGTGAGTGGGCAGAAATCCGCGACCCACCAACGTTAGCGAGAGCAGCTATTAGCCAGCTAGCGTTAGCTAAACCACAGTTAAATTAGCCGCTTTAACTAACTTTAAAACGTTTGGCTTTGCCTTCTTTGAGACGTTGTCAGTGTCAATAATTGTGTCGATACCTTTACTCCAGGCAAATCTTTTTTGTGAACTCCAGTTTTGCTGTTTAGATGTAAGTTTTTATTGTTTGCTAACATTAGCGTAGCTAAGTTAGCTGTTCAAGGGGCATTGTTTTTGCTTCGTTTTGTCGTTTCCTCAAACGTAAACAAACAAACAAAGTAACTAATAATCACAGAAATTCTAAAGTTAAAAGCTACCTTCGTCCAATTTAACCTGGAACCTTGGAAACTAATAATTGTCGCCAAAAAGTTTGTTACTCATAAGAGATTCATACTTGATATCGCCCTGTGTCAGGCTTCAGTAGTAACTGTTTACATGCTTTCTAATTAGTTTTGTGATTGGCTAAGCAAACACTCAGACGTGCTGACATTAAAACGAATGCTTTACCTTCTGGTCCTCGTTAAAGTACAGTATTATCTCTACGTTATGTCGGTCAGGGAGCAAATATTATTTGCAAAACTCTCGTTTCTGTCATCTACAGTTCCAGGGATGGAGGGGGCGACCCTGAGCGATGCCAATCTTACCAACTCTTACTTCAGCAGCAGCTTTATCGGGGTCAATGGATTTGGAAGCCCAGTGGAGTCTAAATACTCAATGATGCAGGTACAGGAGGGTAGCTGTAGATGTATAGTCAGTGTAAACATACAGTGTGACAAAGACGGCTTTGAAAAATGATTTTGGTGTGCTTACATTGCTGTTTAAAAGGTAAACTGAGGCTTGATATTAGGTAATTAAATGTTTTGCATGTAGTGTGTTATTATGTAGTTAGATTAAAATGTTTTGTTTGAATTCATGCATTTTATCATAACGGTAATAGTAAAATGTGGTGATAATTTACTGGTAAACATAAATGCACATTGGAGTACCTTCTGTAACCCATCTGTTCTTGATGCCGCTCTGTTTAGCGAATGACTACCAGCAGTAGCTCTCCCAGTCTCCTCAATGATGGTGCCAAGAACTTCAGCCACAGCACTCATGGTAAGACTCCTACAGTGCTGTGAGAAGCAGTAGTCATCCACTGAATACTGAACGCACCACTGCTCAAGTCCTTACCCTCTATTGTTTTCCACAGATCCAGTGAACTCCCCGACATCCTCACTGTTCAGTGATTTTGGTGCTCTTAGCATTTCCCAAAGGAGAAAGGTGAGCACTCAAGCTCCTTGTCCAAGACATTAAAATTAGTTTAAAGTGCTTTTGAAGTTCAATACTATACTTTTTGAATGAGTAGGTAGTCAAAACCTAAGTACGATAAATTTAATTTCTGTCTTTGTCTTTATTGTCTCTTACAGGAGTGGTAGATTTCATATAATTCTTGAATGTTTTTAATGTTATTTTGTGTGCCACCAGACTCCTAACCCGGCAGCAAGTGAGTTCATCCCTAAGGGAGCTCCACGTATGGCCACCATGGCTCAGTCCACTGTCCAGGCCTTCCCTTCACCTCTGTTCCCACATCCTGCTCTCACCACTTCCACCGCTGCTGCACTGGCTCCAGGTGTTTTTTGGGAGTACTACCAACTGAGAAATAACCCTGTTATATCTGCTTTGGTCACCTTTTACTGGCTCAGTTTTGTTTTCCATCTTTAGATTTGAAATTGCATAATTCATCAAAATTAGTGAATTACCTCTTGCTTATAGCAACACATGCGCTACTGTTGGAACAAAGGCAGATCTCTTTTGCATAAGTGCTCCTTTCAAAACTTTTATATGATTATAGCAAGTGAATGCTTTGTCTTTTTTTTAAAGTAATTTTTCCTCTTGTCCTCAATTTTAGGCATGTCCCTGTCTGCGGGGTCTTCTCCTCTCCACTCCCCAAAAATTACACCGCACACCTCACCTGCCCCTCGTCGGCGCAGTCATACCCCAAACCCTGCAAACTACATGGTGCCCACCACCGCATCTGACCAGGGCACTCACATTATCCAGAAAGAGACTGTAGGGGGGACTACCTACTTCTACACAGACAACACCCCAGCACCAATGGCTGGGATGGTATGTGCTACACCTCGCATCATTTTCTGTATTTTAGTCAAGAAGTACAGTACTTGTAGACTAAAGCTGGGAATTCACAACAAGACCTTAAAAGTCCTAAACAAACATACAAAGATGCAACATCATACAATGGCTTTTGCAGAAATTGATTGTTAGCAAGAAAACTTCTGCATTTAAATCTGTCTTCATTAAAAACTACATCTGATCTGAGGTCCTTTCGGGATTGAGTCCTAAATTCTTGCACACTGCGTTACGCTTCAGTTTGCAAGCTGCTCTATTTTGTGCAGACATCCCACAATCTTAAAAAAAAATCACTCATTATGGCCAACTAGGGGGTTATTATTTCACTTCTTATAGCATTGTTACAACCTTACACTTCATTCAAATCCCAATTAGAGTTTGGCTCCATTGTTGCTTCCTGCCTCTAGTTGAGAAAAAATAATATATATATTGTCACACTTGTTTTCATTTCTCAATAAATAGGAAGCTGTGTTTTTCTGGTTTCATCACAGGTGTTTCCTACCTACCATATCTATCCCCCCACTGCACCCCATGTGGCTTACATGCAGCCAAAAGCAAATGCCCCGTCCTTCTTCATGGCTGATGAGCTTCGACAGGTATTACCCACTTGCCCTCCTCCTTTTTCACCAAACATCCCCCTTGTCCTCTTCTGTAGAGGTCATGTCTGATGTGATGCCCTCTTGTTTCTCCTTCAGGAGTTGATAAACAGACATCTGATTACCATGGCGCAGATTGACCACTCAGAAAACCCAGGTAAAAGGTCTATTCGGTTGTCACAACAAAGGGTTTTTATTGATTTGATAATTTACCCGTGTGTGCAGCAGAACGAGGCAGGCTTGTAATAATAAAAAAAAAATTTACAAAAAAAAAATTGTATCGGACAAGAGGCCAACTTGATGCTTAATTTTTGGTGTTCAAAAGTAAACAAATGTGTTTGCTTGCGTAAATAAATGTAAAGACTACTGAGGAGTTGCTTTCCTAATGTTACTGTGGAGAGATATTGAAATCTGTTGGTGGTTCCTGTGGTTCTTTCTTCCCATTCCCCACATGTTTTTTGGTTTGTGTCTGTTGTTAAACGAAAAACAAAGGGCTAAAATTGTGAACGTTGAAATTACGTTATGGTGCGAATGTGAAAACAAATCATGAAATTCATAATCTAATGCAGATTTAGTATAGGTCAAAACAAGTAGTTGTTCATATGGGCTGAGCTAGATGCTACTTAACGTTGTTGGATCTTTTTTTTTTTTTTTTTTTTTTTTTTTGGGACTGTGTGTGTTTGTTTAGAAGTGTTTATATTGTGCTATTTTTTGCTTCTGTCTCTGGCAGATGTACCGTCTGAGGTGGATAGCTACCACAGCTTGTTCCCCCTTGAGCCACTCCCCCCACCAAACCGCATACAGAAGACCAGCAACTTCAGCTACATCACCTCCTGCTACAAGGCCGTCAACAGCAAGGATGACCTGCCTTACTGTCTGAGGAGGATACATGGTAAGAAATGTACTGGTAAGAAATAGTCTTTCAAAGAAACATAATGCAGATGCCACAAAACCAATATAGCCACTGTGACAAAGGATGTAATCCTGTGTTTAGTCTTAAGATAACTTTATTTAATAAGTAAAAAAAACAACAAGCTGGCTGAGATAATTACTCACCTCAAAAGCAGCCCAAAATGTTTCAAAAATATATATATATTTTTAAAGGTCCTTTTAGTGATCCTAGTGGCATAGTCTTTAAATTATTGTTTTTAACTGACTGGATGCATATTTTCAGGAAATATAGCTAGAGCACCTAAAACTGCATTGGACATAAGTAAAATTATTTGCAGATTTGGGGGATCCCCCCCCCCCAAAAAAAGGAAAATAATGCATTACTGTTGTGCAGTAAACACAAAGCTGATTACAATGCCTACTTGTTGTTATAGATGAAAAGTGCAGGACACTTCTGATGTCCCCTCACTTCATTCAGAAAAAACATGAATTGCATGGGTTGTGATCCTGTATTTGCCACATTTAAAGTTGGTACATGATGTTGTGATAGTGTAAGATTTCTAATTCCCTGTATGTCTGTTGTGTATCTTTAAAATGTGTTCAGGTTTCCGCCTTGTTAACACAAAGTGCATGATGCTGGTGGACATGTGGAAGAAGATCCAGCACTCAAACTCTGTAACATTGAGGGAGGTCTTCACCACCAAGGCCTTTGGAGACCACTGTAAGTTTTTGCAATCATTTGTGTGCATGTCCTATGGAATTTAATTCAGTGCTTGTGTCTTCTGTATATGGTCAGTTTGTCTTTGTTAATACTGTTTGTGTAAGCACTTGTCTCAGACCAAGTTTTCTGGTTGCAAAATTATATTTTCTACTTTTAGAGTATTTATATTTAATTTACGTTTACCATTTTTAATATATAGCCAAAAATGCTATAATTTAACGTGTAGTGATGTACTCGTTACTGTAGTATTGTAAAGTGGATATTTGTCACCAATGTTTTATTTTTTTTAGCCTGCAAAAGTTAGCAGGAGCAATGAAATAACCTATTGGCTGATAAAACTAGGGTTTGTATTTAATTCTCCCATTTGATGGTCTCATGATGACAAAGAAAAACACCTTAGGGAGTACAGTATAAAATTAAATAATGTATAGCTATTAGATTGTTTCTGATTGTTCAGTTTTCTGAGCTCTAACCTTTGTCCATTTATTTTTGCCCTAGCGTTGGTGTTCTCTTACGACTTCCATGCGGGTGCAGAAACCATGTTCAGCAGACACTTCAATGACCCAGCAGCAGACTCGTACTTTACCAAGAGGAAGTGGGGTGAGTTGGTCTTTCCTCCCTTCCCTTCCTCCCTCACACTGAAATAGAGCCAGCATCACTTCAGAGTCCCTGTGCAGCCCTCTGCTTCACACATTTGTCTATTTAGGTGTTTTTAGTCACATTTGCAGTGCGTGTGTTCGCGTTCACATCCAGTGTTTGATGGTTTAGATTGTGTATATAAAATGACTTAGTTGACCTAAAATAAACACACATTTTCCAAGAAATTTAAAGGTCTGAAACCACTCTTGTTGATGTCTTGAGGCTTCAGAGAGGATTTAAAATTTTTAGACTCTGTAAAGTGCCCTAGTTTGACAGTTGGCATACATGTGTCTGTGTGTGACAGACGTGGAGACTTGGAGGAAACTGTGGCTGAAACTGATCCCAGAGCAGGTGCTGTATGGCCTAACTACAGGAATGCAAACAGAGGAAGCAAAACCATTCAGACCCTGGGATTTGTCTAGTCTGTAAACCATAATGTATGAATTGTATAGGAACAAGGCATTTTCAAATTGCCTTTAGAAAAACAAATGTTTTGGCCATCTCTGACTCTCTCAGTGTGACACTGTGGCTTTTGTGCAGTACACATCCTAACACTCGCCTGAGTATCATTACCCAACCTCATGTTGGTGGTAAGAGATACAGCCTGCACAGAGTTAAGTTAAGTAAGTTCTGCACAGGTAGTAAACATGATTTCAACTGCAACTCACTTTGAACAATGAGTTGCATTTCCTCTTATTTATTCTGTTACTAGAGCTGAAATGATCAGCAATTATTTTAATATTTGAATTTTGGAAATTATTTTTCAGTATTTTTCACCATTTTCTTACTGTATAGTGAACATATAATAATTTGATTCATCAAGTAAAATAATCAGCAGCATTAATAAGCATTAATTGATGAGGAAAATTATGTTAAATTGACTGAAACTGGTGTTTTCTTACTAACATCACAACAGTGAGAGACAGTATTTCCTGAAGATGAGATTGCCAAGGAAGTTGATGACAGTTTGAGGTTTAGTTCACAAGTAATGCCTTAGCCTTCAGGCTGTGTTTGTCTGATAAAGCATGTCTCTCTGCGTAGGACAACATGAGCCTCCCCCACCACGGCAGCACGCAGGTCTGCTCCCTGAGTCTCTGATCTGGGCCTACATTGTCCAGCTCAGCTCGGCTCTGCGCACCATCCACACTGCTGGCCTAGCCTGTCGTGTCATGGATCCCAGCAAGATTCTCATTACTGGCAAGACCAGGTACAAACACATATATAAATGCCTCAGCAGACAGTTTATCATTCTGCATGGGTAGATGAATGTTGTTGATTAGAGCCTGTTGCACATAACCAGAAATGGCGGTGTATGTGTGAATGTCAATTTCCATCTTAGAAAGTGTAGATATGACTGTGCTTATAATGTATTTAGATATGACTAAATACATTAAAAGCGGAAGAGTATTTTCAGTGGAGGCTTCCTTTTTTCACAACCATGTGATTGTGTACACAAACTAATGATGATAATCTTCCCTTATCTCTGCAGGTTACGTGTGAACTGTGTTGGGGTGTTTGATGTCTTAACATTTGACAACAGTCAGACCAATCATCTTGCTCTAATGCCACAGTACCAGGTACTTTCTATGATGTTGCTTACTTTGGTCAATTACACTTGAAAACACATCACACAATAGTTGTACAGCAAATGGAGAAAATCATATCTCAAACAGTTATTAATTTGAGAATCTTGTTTAAAGTTCTTTCTAAAATGGGAACTTAGATTTTTAACACAGGTATTTCTGTGATGTGTGTGTTTTTCTCATGTAGCAAGCAGACCTAGTGTCACTGGGCAAGGTGGTGCTGGCGTTGGCATGTAACTCCCTGGCTGGCATTCAAAGGGAGAACCTGCAGAAGGCCATGGAGCTGGTGTCTATCAACTATTCTTCAGACCTCAAGAACCTCATTCTGTAAGAAACATGCATAAAGCAGCATGTGTTGTTCATTTCAGATGCCACTTTTTGGTCCTTTCAAGTTTTGCATAGAATTGAGACTTGTTCTAATTAAAGTTGGACATGACCCAGAAAGCAGTGGACTAAAAAGTTTGCACATGGCCTGGTTTTTGCACTATAACCTTGTACCTATAGCTAACAGCAATGATATGTTAACATCCCCATGTCCACACGCTGTTAGCCGAGTGCATAGCTTATTCTCTTTGTCTGTTGGCAACAAGCAGCCTTCACCATCTTCCTCTGGCCACAAGATGTAGTTTGCATGCCAGTCATGCTGTCCCAAGGATGTAACTTTGCCACAAATTGTCCCATGCCACTCAGTTACTACCCCAAGATGTCTTCTGTGAGGAATGGAGGATTTCAAACCAATGTTTGACATCATCTGTAGTAAGATGCAGTAAAAATCCCCTGTTTTACTACTAATTATACCATTATTCAAAAGCATAAATCCTCAAGTTAGGACTATAATCAAAGAATCATAACAAGGTTTAAAAAAACAGTGTCTTTGGATACAAATGATATTATTCAGTATATTTTTTCAATGTTTTAGTGTCAACAGTAATCAGATATACTGTACATCTATCCATACATTTTCTGCTGTTTACCTGTGGCGGGGTTGCATTGGGAGCAGGCCAAGCAACTTAGTCCAGACGTCCCTCTCCCAGGAACGTTTTCTAGCTCCGTCTGGGTGATGCTGAGGTTTTTCAGGCCAGATGAGATATATCTTAATAGTGGGTTGTGGATCAACCCCAATTAACGTCTGTTTCCTAGAATGAATATTGACGTATGTTGTCATCCACTCACTCCAGTTATGTAGTTTGTGGTGGTAGCTGCATCAGCAGTTGTGATTTTATATCTGCACTTGATAAAAAATTTGTGGATAAGGCTGTCTGCAGCACTATGTATACATGTGACAAAGCAACATACACAGTGGTTGTTATGTGCTGCTGCATTTTCTGCAGCCTAAAGTCAGTATAGATGCACAACCTAATTCTATTTGGGAGGAGCTAAGAATATGTCTGCAAAGACTGTCAGTCATTTACGTCGTTGCATATCCGAAGGTGCGAAGTTGAGGACAACTAAATTTGCTGTACTCAGAGCTGAGAATTGATAAGACTGTTGCTTTTACATTTAAAACTGCTTAACACAATGTGCTTATATGAAACCCAAAAATGGTTTGATCAATTCGCTGTACTACTTTATTACATGTCGACTGAGTTCACATCTGATTTTTTTCTGTGATTATACATGATCATATAGCCACCGAGTCACCTAAAATCCTCATTAATGCCAGGTTTAACAACTAGTCTATTAGACACAGTTGGAATCTTATTGGCCCACAGAATCTGTTCTTTATAATGAAAGTAAGCCTACTTTCTAAGTTAAGGCTTTACACCTGTAATGTTGCAAACGTGTTTTAGTAATCTGTAATTTTGAAGTTTTAGGTATATTAAAATTAGTCTGAGACTGCCAATTAAAAATATTACTGCTCAAATTGTCAAATTTTAGCGCTGTTTACGTTATTGCGTTTTGCACAATGAATAGAGCAAAATTTGAATTAAAAAAGGTACTCTAAGACTTGAATGTTGGCATCAAAATAAATCTTGTCACTTTTACTAATGGAAGTGTGGGGTTATGACACTGCATGACAGCATTTGACTTTTCTAACTCACTCGAAGGTAAACTTTGACTTTTTTTTTGTATGTATAGATATCTGCTGACTGAACAGTCTCGCCTGCGCAGCGTCAATGACATTATGCCAATGATTGGAGCCCGATTCTACACGCAACTAGATGCATCACAGATGAGGAATGATGTCATTGAGGAGGACCTGGCCAAGGTATAAGGATGGCACTACATTTATGTTCAAGAATACTTAGAAAAACACATAAAGATAGTTTGTGTCTCACATGTCACTGAAAAGAAAGCATGTACGAGTATACAGATTCAGTCATGATCTTTTTGGGCTGATATTTGGTTTAGTTAGCAAAGAGGGAAGCTGTGTGAACACAGGATGTTGTATGTTATATTGTAGGCTTTGCAGTCTTGCTTTAAATTTAGCTTCCCCATGTTCAAGTGTGAAAATGTGAAACAACTGACCAACACCTCATCTTTTTTCTTGTTCTTGCCCTGACTTCCCCTTTACTCATCGACTGTACACATCCACCAAGTCGAAAGTAGTTTCTTTTTTTTTTTTACCTCGAAATGCATTTGGTTATTTATTAGGTGTCAATTATAAAACAAATGCACAGTTAAAAGGGAAGATGTCAGTAAAATAACTTACTACTCTGTAGTAATACAAAAATAAAAAAAATAAAAATAGGGTATTTTTTGGCTACACATGCTAGTGATCTGCTGATACATGTGCTGGTAGGGACAGTGTAAACAACACATCTTTTTTATGAACACAAAAATCACTGCGAAGACCAAGAAGAACTAAATGTGTTTATTTAATGTTTCATAAATCCTGAGTTCGTACGAACTGAAACATGGGTTGATTTTCATGTGAAATGTTGCTTTGTGGCATCATTGCAGCACCATTGTTGTGCTAAGCTGCTGGCTGCCGTTATTTCAATCTTTAAAATTGTAACCAAGTTACATCTTTTGACTTTTTCAAACACGTGTATTGATTGTGAGATATCCTCTTTTATATTCTGGAATACTGCTGGGTGATATGGCCAAAGAAAAATCAAACATTATAATGTATTTATTTATTTATTTATTTTAAAGTTATCTTTTTCTATCAGTTTTAATTTACTTTTTTTGCAAGACCAAAACATGATTGAAACATCATATTTTTGGAACTGTTGTTCTTACCCTAATAGTTTTTGTCTAGTGATGTAGCTATGTTTCCATTGTGCTGCAATCAGCTTTTCTGAGGATAATGTTATCATAATTGATAGAAACAATAATCACAATATCAGATATAAAACAAAGGTTATAGGTTATAGCAGTTTCTTTAAAGGCTTATTTTTGAGAGAGAACTAGTTTTAGAACTACTTTGGCAGGAAAGTTTTGAGGGTATGTTCCTAAATACACGTTGGAGGACACCAACACATTCAGTCATTTGATCTTCAATAATTTTCACCCTGTCCAACAGTGTTGGCACCCTGTCAAACAAATGTTTGACAGGGTGAGACAGGCGGAGAGGCAGGAGTAAATTATATCTGTAGACATGAAAGATGAGCTATAACTTGTTGACAATCTGAAATCAAGTTTTAGTCATATCTACAGGTGTAAATGATCAGTATTGCACTAGCTTGTCCCCTAAACATTTCAATTAATTAGCTGATGTAGCTGTCCAGTTTAGTCTACAGTTGGTTCTGATGTTTAGGAGCTTCCCGAATTCATTAGTGATGTTGGAGTTGGCCATTGTTGTCTTGTATTTCGATTAATTGATAATCAGAGAGGAGACTGCATACAAAAATAAATGTAATTGGAAGAAAATGCAGCCTCTTCTGGTTGACTTTCAGTACGGAGAAAGTGTCTTCTGGAACCCTCAAGAATGTAGGGTGCTGCACCATGTATTTTTTTTTTTTTTATTTTTTTTATAAGTTTCTACAAGTTGAACCTTATTGCATTGTCCAACCTCCAGCCGCAGAATAATTTCCTCTCTGTGCCAGTTTCAAAGTTTGTTACAGTCCTTGCCATTTTCAGTTTTCTAAAAAAATTTTATCTGTTCAACTTAAAAACCTACAATTCTATTTCACTGGTCCGTTTGCATCATTATCCATCCTGTGCAACTGCTCAAAAAACTACTACTACTTCAGGGGTGCTGTCTGCATATTTTTTCTTGAAGATTAAAATATTTGGGACTGATGAATAAAACCATTGTTTGCTTATTTGCAGGAGGTACAAAATGGCCGTCTCTTCCGCCTGTTGGCCAAACTGGGCACCATCAACGAGCGGCCAGAGTAAGTTGAGCGTGTGTAAAGACCAATCAATATGTGTGATATGTGTCTCTGTTATTACTCGATGACCTTGTCTTGTGTGAATCAGGTTTCAGAAAGACCCGACGTGGTCAGAGACGGGCGACCGCTACCTGCTGAAACTTTTCCGGGATCACCTGTTTCATCAGGTGACAGAAGCTGGGACGCCCTGGATTGACCTCAGCCATATTGTCTCCTGCCTCAACAAAGTCAGTGAGCTTTCCTCTTCTTTTTTTTTTTTTTTTTTTATAACATTGATTATATTTGAATATGTAGAAATTTGAGAAGTTGCCCATTACAGTTAACATTTTCATGTGTGTAAATTGTAAAGAAAAGTAAAATGACCTATTTTCAGAACATCTTTTAATGTTTCATATGCACCGGCTGAAAACACATGCATGCATTTGCCAACCAATTGCGGTAAGAGAGGGTAAGATTAGGTCTGGTTATTGGCCTACTTCCATTACTGTTATTTGACTTTTAGGGCACTTTTCAACTAATTTGTTAGGTTAGGTTCTACTTTGCTTTTCCAGAGCTAACAGTCCAACTGTACAACAACCTAACTTGCTTTTAGATTTATCGCAAGTTGTTTTTTTTTCTTTTCTCCTCTTTTCACTATTTAAGTCTGAAGGTGGTTAAAGAGTGACTTTTTGTGCTTCACAAGCCTTTTACTGATCTGTTTTATTAATATCAACATAACTTCAAACACACTATTGAATCTCCGGGCTTATCTCAGACATAAAAGATCATTTGGGTTCACAGTACTTCAGAAGCATGAAATCTTATTTGCACTGCAATTAATAGTTATTTTCATCAGTTAATCTGCCTTAATTTTCTAGATAAATTGTTTGGTCTAAAATTGTCGGAAATTTGTGAAAAATTACTATTTGTCAGTTTCCGGAAGCCCAGTGTGGTGGGGGGGAAAAAAAAGATGCCATTTTTTTAAAATTTGCTAATTTTTTTTCTCTTAAAAATATTAAACCCGTGTAATGTCATGCTTATGGAATATTCCTTTACTGTGTTTATTTACTGTATCTTCCTTAGCTGGACGCGGGCGTTCCTGAGAAAATCAGCCTGGTGTCTCGGGATGAGAAAAGTGTCCTGGTTGTGACTTACTCGGACCTGAAGCGCTGCTTCGACAGCACCTTCCAGGAGCTGCAGGCTGCAGCCTCTGGCTCTCTGTAGCGCCCTCTTTGGGCCGGGTGTTGGGACTGCCCGGACCTGGAGCACACTATTGCACTACAGCGAAGGACCAGGCTTACAGAGGTGACATCAGCATGGTGAAGGCAGTGGGGCAGGGCTTCATGAACCTCAGTCACATACACTGACCCTGTCCACCAGGATGGCTTTTTTTCTAAAGTGTATTTTTTTTAGTTTTCCTAAATCCCACAGCTGAAAATCGAAAAAGAAAAAGGACAAATATGGAAACTGTGACAAACAAATATGACATTTTTTTAGATTTGGGGATCAAAACAAGAAAAAAACCATGACGTTTTGAACTTTTTTCCTGCTTTTATTGTTTATTTCTACAGTTGGGGTTTATTTTTCTGAGGAGGATGCACTAAGATTTTAATTTTTTTGTTAATTTTTTTTATTTTTATGAATATGTGAGTGGCCTACAGGGTGTACAGAGCGCTAAAGTCACAAACGGACTTAAATACCAGAGCAGACTCACAATTAAAACAAACAAACAAACAAACAACAAAAGAAATCCAGCCTTTTATTGACTGCATCTCTCTTCTGGCTGGAGACCACACCCCTTCATTCTGACGCACTAGGAGACGGGACAAACCACTTAAGGCTTTCATTTGGACAGGAATGGCACCTATTTAATGAAATGGGCCAGCCCACCATTGCCTTGGTTATTAGTTCCCCCCCAGAAAGGACAAACCACTTGTGTGGGTGGGAAGGGTTCTTAAAACTGGAAAAGAATTGATGACATTTCTGACATTTTAGTTCAGGAGATTGTGGAATATCAGGCTCATGTGTGGGTGGGAGGGTGGACTAGCATGGACTCAGATTTGGGTTTTGGGGGGTGAAATGTGGTTTCTGTTGGTACTGAGGAAGGGGTGTCTTCTCCTGATGCGGTCTACCAAGTGTTTGTTACATATGCAGCAACCACCTTTGGTTAATGGACAGTATCATGACATGAACAGTGCAAGGATGGGCCGTTTTGATTTGGCTGTCCAGCACTTGGGTATAGCTCGTGGGTGGGGCTTCTGTTGAGGTGGAGCCACAGCTGCCTCTTTGTGGAATGTCCTTAATTTGTCCCCCACCTGCCTTCCTGCCCCCAGTGTCTCCTTTCTCTGTCTCTCTCTCTTACACTCCCCTTTTCTTCCTCCTTTTATCCCAAACTTCACTTCCCCTCAGGGGGTCTGGGGCCCTCTACATTTGAGAAAAAGTGATGACTTTTGTGATTTTTCTAGCTGGTTTTTCTCTTTGTTCAACTGTTGTGCAGGAATGCATGATGGGAAATGGGAGGGCAATTCATTTTTTGTCTCAATACAACTCTTTATTATTCTGTGGACCAATTCCAGCAGGGGTTTAGGGAAAGGATGGAGGGTGAAGGAGAATAGGAACAGGGCACCAACATTTTTTGTTTTAGTTGACTTTTTAAGATCTTGAAATACAAACGTGCTGGAGACAAAGCAGTGACGCTGGCTGTTGCACTCACTCGGGTGGCTTGGATTTCTCTCAGGATGACGAACAGCTGGAGGGGCCCAATGATTGAATGTGTTTGACTGTCATTGGCCGCCCCTGTCCAGTCAGATAGATGAGCTACAGTGGAGTGGGCGGGACGTCTTCAGATGGAGGTTTTACAAAGTTAACAGCATTGTGGAGATCAAGCTGTGAGGGATTTTCATGTTACCCTTACGCACAGGTCATATTCTGTTGGTGATTTGAATCAAATTTGTTGACTGAATGAATTTGGTGCAAACTTTACCCAAAAAAAATACAATCCAAGTTCTGTCAAACCACTGTCATTGATTCCTCTGCCTTCGTCTTGTTCTCAGTAGCTGTTGTTGAATGTGTACAAACATAAGACTGTAGAACAACAGGGTCACATGTGTGATCCACACTGTCAGATAAGAGACAAATCAAGGTGAACGGCATAATCAAGTTACAGTGTCTTGGCTGCAGTCAGTTTTATGTCAACTTTATAAAGTCGTCATGGATGTCAGTGGTCTGTTCTTGGGGGTAACAAACCTGCAGGGAGCTGGCTGTGTTAAATCATGTAATACTTCCTCTGTTTTAGTGAAATGAACAGACAAAAACACATTTGGTGAATGTGGTGCTTTAGAAAACCCTCAAGACACACACAGACACACACACACACCTTCAGACGCACAAACGTGCCCCCAACTCGGCCTGCACAATTTCAGTGCTCATATCACTATTTTCCACATCGTAACACACACGCACCCTCCAGTTAATATTAGTGATAACGTTCTTTTCCTCCCCCACATCAACACATCTACAATCATCATCTTAGTATGTTTTATGCCCCTCCTGTGTTCATTGTCTCAAATTTTGCAATATTTGTGTGTACAGCAGTATTTTAATAAAGAATACCAAAACAGATACATGAGGGATGTTGTCTCTGTTTTTGTAATTAAGAATTGTACGATTCATTTACATTTGAAATATTTCATAGCATGTTTATACAATCAGGAGAACAATACTAATGTCTACATATCAATTGGATTTTACTACATAAAAATTACATTCTTCAATGATTAATCACCTTTAAAACAGAAAATACTAGATACAATACTAGAGACTAGTACTACCACTAAGACTGCACGATTCATGAGGTTTGTTTTTGTAATAATAGAACATGGTTTCATTGTAGTTCTTGGTCACTTACTATATAGTCAGATGGCACTCGTATGAGTCTGTCACTGCCTGTTCCTATCTACTTGTCACTTTAACACTTGGGACCCCATTTAAAACTGGTATTAACATTCAATTTGTATCTTGATATTTTATCTGGAAAAAGAAACATATTTAGGCAAACTGTAAATGCAAAGGCCTCAGATATCATAATCCAGATATAGACTGCATGTTAATACCAAGTGTATATCATGTCTGCATTAAGATGGTGATGTTTAAAGAGAGGGTTAGATGCCAGTATTGTAGTAGATGTATCTGTTGGTCTTATGTTCTGTTGGGTTGTTTGTTATTTACCTTAAGTCATCTGCCGCTTATTGTTTTTGACAAATCATTTGGTCTTTAAAATGTCTGTCATACAGACTGTCATCTAAAACAAAAATCCTCACAACTGAGAAGCTGGAACAAGGATATTCTTGGTAGTTTTGCTTGAGAAATAACTTGATCGATTATCAAAATAGATGCTAATTCATTTTCTGTCAATCAACTATCAGATGAGAAAAGCATTCGGTATTTTTGTAAATGAAAATATACTGCAAATATACATTATATTAAAAATGTATATTAAATATACAGCATGAAGAAGTGTGTATTTTATGTTTTTGTCAATTCTGTATGATTTGAATATATATCAAAAGATAGTTAATGTAGAATTACAGTAAATATACACTCAGTTGGCAGTTTATTAGGATTAACCAGCTATAACTAATACAGTTCAATACAGCAGCCCTACAGTAAATCCCATATCCATGAAGATTATAATGTGTGTTTGTTTAAACTGTTTTGACATGCAGATTCAACTTAATGGTCTTATGGTCATTTTGGCGGGTTTGGTTGGATTTGCTTTTAAATGAATGCCGAGAGGAGTTTTAAATATTTTGTCTACCTCCTTTTATATTATCAGGGCACATAAATCAGCACTTTTTTTGAAACAGATTCAACAAAACAACATTATAACCTTCATGAGAGTGGATTTTATTGCAGGGCTGTTGTATTAGACTGTTTTAGTTCTAGGTGTATCCAATAAACTGGCAACTGACTGTAATTTATGTTCACAAAAAGTCAGATACATACATAAAATTTAAACAACAGAAAGGGTTTAACAAGCGACTCATCCAAGACATGACTACAGCATTAAAATAAATACAGATAGATACATTCTGTATAACACATATTATAACTCAATTGGTAATAACTTTTGTCCAGCATGTGTAGCCGTGTAAGAGGAACAGTTATTTCATACAGCTGTGTTCCTTTTCACAAAGCTCAGAGCATGAGGTACCAATATAATAAGCTCTAATAGTTTCATTCTTCATAATTGCAAGGGATAAGTACTATCAGGTAATGCTTAGCTGCTCTTGGAAAGGGTTGTGTGGAAATGCATTAAGATAATACTTGATCATTGTGAGGAAGCTTTGTCATATAACAGCATGTGAAATTGGAAACTGAGAAAAAGCTAAATGTTTTGTTTTTTATCTAAAGAAATGATTTCTTAGATTAGCTAAAGGAGGAAAAGGGAAAATTTCTGTGAAGGAGAGATGGGATTAACTATAGATATTAGAATGAGGTAGCGGATGAAAACGGCAAGTGTGAAAAAAAAAAATAAGTTCTGAGTGAGTTAAAATAATGAGCAGGAAAATACATTTACCTTGTGTAAAATTGTCAAAGAATTAGACAAAAGCAGATGCTAGAGGGAGGGGTAGAGGAAGGCAGAATTGTAGTCCGGAGGAGGTGAGCTGCCCTCGTAAGACTCCCAATCACATGGCAGGATAGATGGCTCGTAGTCACGGAGACTTGTGATGTTATTGAACAGGAAGGGCACCTGGTTGTCCTGACACTTGAAGGTGAAGAACCTTAACAAGAAAATATATAGATTGATCTTGTTTATTATGAATTAAGGGAACATACTGCATTCACTGATTGACTGATTCTTGGATGATTTATATTATGTCCCTATCATGCACCTAAAATATACATTCAACTTTTAACAAAATGTATGTATGACAAATATTTTCTTTAACAATGGGGGGCTTGATTATAAATACTTAGTGCTTTGCCTTACAGAATCAACATGTGTGCACTATTTCACAAGCAGGCTGTGCATGTAATCTTTGTATTCATCTGAAAAAATTTGAATACGTGCAAGATCTTGATTTAGGGTCTTGACTGGTTGGAGGCAAGTCAAGGGTTATCGACGGTCACCACCTGCTGAGTTTCCTGGTCTTAGTGCCGTTATTCCACGTCATTTGCTTCAGCTCCTCAGATGGTAGGACCATACCGCTGTCACTCTGCTCATCCTGAGGCAGAGATGATGCAATCATCAGAATTACTGGGATTTCCAGAAAATTCATATTAATTTGTAACTCTGTTTTTAATGAATTTTTTTTTCGTCTTTTTCCTGAAATTATTCAGACAAAGTGAGGATGCATTTTTGTCTCTTCCCCCCATGTGTGTATGGGTGTGCGTGCAAGCAGTAGTGAAGGTTTTTTCTTACATCAGGGTTGTCTGCCTCCTCCCAGGACAGTTCCTCAAAAGTCTGAAGTGTGGCCATACCCCTCATGTAACTGATTGGATTCAGATTCAAGACATAAGTTAGAAATGTCTCTACTATCTCATCCTGCTTCCTGTTGTTTCTCTATATGGTTTTAGTTACTTCACACAGCCCTCTATCATAACTTTCACATCTGCACCTGTCTTGCTCATATTTCTCCCTTTTTTATGTTTTATCCTACTATAGCACCTTTCTACCATACTTGAATACTCATATACACATACTGTACATATCATCTAGAGTCAAGGTGCCCTAGCTCAGACCTACAAGCTGTGTACTAAATCACATAATGTTTTCATTTTCTCATGTCCTTACCTGAGGTTTGTGACTGCAAGTGGGCTTTCTTTCAACGTCTCACTGCGATTTGTGTCTCCAGTCATGAAAGATCCCAGAGGAATATAATCTTTCCCATCCTGTTGAAAAGATGGAACAAAGTGGGGGACCTTATTTTGTGAGACATTTGAGTCTTTGTCTGCTGTTTAGCTTATCCATATATTGAGAAACTTTTTTTGAACAACAAATAAATCATAAGCCTGAAGCCTGACCTGCTGAACCCTTTCTTGCAGCAGGTCTCCCAGTGTCTCGACCAGGTTAGTGAAGGTGGGTCGGTCTGAGGGACTGGCCTCCCAACAGGCTAGCATCGTGCTGTAACTGTACACATACAAACACACAGGTATATTGATTAATTTTTAGTCAAAATATTAACAGTATCCCAGTCTGGTCACTACTACACAGCCTATACTTGATGACACTAAAGTTTAAACTTGGGTCCTCCTTTCACGATGATCTACAATATGTTTTTCTATGATCTATGGGTTGAATGTATGGCTGCAAAGCAGATTTTTTATGGTTTCGTAACAAAGTTGAAGAAGTTGAAGTTAAATGTTGGGCTTCCTCAACACCCTCTCTTCCTGGCTGATTTCAGTGGGTTACAGTGTTGTAAAATATTTCAACCCACATCTCAGGTGTGCTGTACTCTGGCGCTCGCATCCTTGTCCCCCCCTTCAGTCTGTGGCAGAACTCCTCATCTATTTGAAGACCAGGGTACGGGGAGGCACCTGTTGGACAAACACACACGTCAGTACATCAATATGTGAATACATCCAACCCCACATGACTAAATCCTGAACTACAGCCTGAAAAATAACCAGAGAGTTCGACAAAAAATTCTCTGACAGCCTAAAAAAGTGTAAATTAGAAGCTTCACAAAAAGAGTACTTTCTTGAAGTGCTTTTGTATCCGACTGCATTATAATTTGAGGTGTTTCAGATTTTTTGTCCACCCCCTGTATATGTTGAGAACAAGTGGGTGATGGCTTTTACCCAAAGAGAAGATCTCCCACAGCAGAATGCCGTAGGACCACACGTCACTCTGGGTGGTGAACACCTTGTCAAAGATGGACTCAGGAGACATCCACTTCAGAGGGAGGCGGGCCTGTCAGCCAATCAGAACACAGTAGCAGGGTTACAAAACAACATTCTTATGAGGAAACATTTAAAGTTTGGCTGGTTGAAAAGTTGTTATGCCACAGCTCCTTTTGAGGAAAAACGTTACATTGCTTGCTCAACAGTTCCAAAACATAGACAAAATACCAACTGTGACAAGAAGCGTAATTCCTCCAAGTTTAATTAAAACTACACTTGCATTGTGGTTTACTGTATCAGTTATAGCATTTAATTGCTTATTATATTTTGACATTATAGTTATAGTTTCTAGTATATTTTATAGTTTTTTTTGAGTATCTTTTAAGTGAGTAAGTTATTAACTATTCTGAATTATTTATTCAACCGCAGAACATACCATTTTAGAATACAAAAAATTTCAAAAAATTAAAGACTTAAATATCTCAAAACGGACATATCAAGTCAAGTTCTGTTGATTTGATAACAGTATTACAGTCAGGGCTACTGGTTGAATGTTGACAGCACCGTTCAAATCTTGTATTCAGTGGCGATCTTTATTAAGATTTAACATTTTTTATTTTGGAACTAGATTGCTCACGTGTACTCACATCTCCCTTGCGGACATAGTCGGGGTCTTTGTAGATGTCTCTGGCCAGGCCAAAGTCACAGATCTTCACCACTTTATTGTCAGACAGCAGAATGTTCCTGGCCGCCAGATCTCTGTGAATACACTGATGTAAACACAAAGAGAACACAATTAATGAAATATATGAAACACACACATATTTAGATGCATGAATGCATACTCTGCAGAGAAGTGTCAGACCTTTCGTGAGGCCAGATACTCCATTCCACGTGCCACCTGGAAGCTGAAGGAGATGAGATCCTCCAGGAATAAAGGAGAGTTGTATGCAGAATTGGGATCTAGAGGAAGAAAGAGAGCAGACACAGGGATGTAAAAAAGTATTTCTAATTTGCATAAATGTAGGAAAATGTTCACCAAGCTCCTGTCTTACCAAGGCAATTCTCTTTCTTGTCTCTGTGATCAAACTCTGTTCTAACGTTGCTCTGTCTGTCAGACACACTGCTGAACCAACTCGGCCCTCCATCCTTTCCTTCGGCCAACTAAGATTGGGAGAAATCAATTATTTGTTATCAAATATTGCATGAAAGAGAGTTCAAATTGGGACACTCAAAGGTTAGGATGGACTCAACGTGTATTCTAAGTGGTGGTTTTGGTCAGTTTGTTGCATGGTATAAGAGAGAAATTCATTCAGTTCATTTCTTTGAGGCCACAAGTTTTAGTAGTGTCTAAACCAGCGAAGAAAAAACGGAAGAAAACATCCTGCTTAAGAACTGATAACATCTTCGAACCTCAAATACATTGCAAAAGTGAGTTTTTGAGAATATGACTTTGTAATTGTGTGCAGTAGAAAGAGATGATATTGTCTTTCTCTCAAGTGCAAGAAGAAGCTGAAATTTGCTTGCTGGCCGTTGAAGGTCCTGTTTTGTGTGAAATATGGCTATCAAGACACCATCTTTAACTATATTTGGGGGCAACCGTTGAAGCTGCTGAGCTGACCCGGTTGTGCACGAACACCTCTCTCTTGCTCTTCAGGAAGGCAGAGAGGTTTCCATAGCGACAGAATTCGACAATGACCATCAGTGGTCCTGCACACACAGGAAACAACAACATATATTAGAATTATACGCGTGAAAGCATAAATGTACACATACACTGTCATGCTCACAGTATACCTAAATATGCACATAAATTAACTTGGGTGTGTATTAATAGGCATATTTAGAACACACATGAATGAGAATGCACACACCTCCCAGCTTGGTGCAGGCTCCTAGTAGATTGACTACATTCAGATGGTGTCCAATGTAGTTGAGGATCTTCAATTCAGTCATCAGCGCTTTGTGCTCACTGGCTGTAGCTCCCTCTAGTGGACAATAAGCAGAAAAGAAAAACAAGTGGCACGAATGTTCTTGCTCAGAATTGTAATTTAATTTTCTATCAGAGCACCAACAACCTGATCTTTTACCTTTGAGCATCTTAACAGCCACAGTCCTGCAGCTGGTGGCACCGTCTATACCAAACGCAGATGCCTGCATCACCTTACCAAAGGCTCCACGGCCCAGAGGTTTCCCTGTAAGAAAGAAAAGGAAAATGGTTCTGATAGGGAAAAGGGAAGTGTGTTTTTGTGTCTAATTGAGCAACGCTATTAATTACTTTTATCATCCATCCCGGATGTGAGATGCTGATAAAACAAGACTTAAGACCTCATCAAGAATCCATCTAAATGAATCCCACCCTGATGATAGGGAGAGCTGATTAGTTCCAGTAAACACAGTTTACACACCCCCTGCTGGAGTTGATTAGCTCAACAAAGACAACACAGACACAAAGTCTGATTAATGGAATGAGAGTCACTCCCAATAATAATCTGATAAGATCTATGAGAAAGTCCTTGTATCTGTTAAATACCTCCCCCTTCCAAATCCTTCCAGTTCCATATCACAGTTGAAGTCAATCATGCTAATGTTATCAATTTCTACACTTTCTATACCTAATTTGAGCCGCTCCCGAGGGAACTCCCATTGGTTGGGGTCGTATTGGAGTCTTTCACACTGCTCCTCTATTGGCCCCTCTCCTGTGTCCAGAATGATTGACAGGTACTCTGGCTTGGTGTTTGAGGTGTTGGGCTTCAGAGAAGGAAGAGAGTATTTTGTAGAATAAATAAACAGATAAACAAAATACATAAATATTTAAACAACTCTACAGTGTATAACTCTACAGTGGTTTAAATGTGGAAGTTGTTCTGGGACATCCACACTGTACGCAGTCAAATTTATAGGTACAAACCAGTATTATACTGCACCCGTAACTACAATGTGCAGATTTGTAGTTAATGGTAAGTTATTAGCATGGATAGTTTTGAAAATGCATCCTTGTTGGTGCATTTAGGTGCGTGAAGGACATTCCAACAAATCAGAGAATGTGCCAAAAAGTATTCATGAGTTATAGTGGTTTAAAAATCAATAAGAAAACATCTATGCCATAAAATGGTTCATGTGAATATTTTAGCTTCATGGCCTGAATTACTAATATTTATCAGACCTATTCCTTATATTATTTTTGATACATTTTCTAGGTTATGTTAAACCGAGTATAGATGTGACACGAGACAAATGCCAGGGTAATCTGACAATAAAGTGTAATATACCATAATATAATATAATATAATATAATATAATATAATATAATATAATATAATATAATATAATATAATATAATATAATATAATATAATATAATATAATATAATATAATATAATATAATATAATATAATATAATATAATATAATATAATATAATATAATATAATATAATATAATATAATATAATATAATATAATATAATACAATATAATATAATATAATATATGTTCTGTATCAAAACAAGTTTGAAGTTGTTTTATATTCACCTAACAACAACTTGATAACGTACTGATGACAAAAAAGAAAAAAATGCCGTAGGAAGAAAGGAAGACATGCGATGTTGGTACTGAAATCTTGCACCACCCATCATTATATAATTAGGAAAGTGGAATTCAGTTAAAAGAAAGATAACAATACTTACAAACTTACATAGAAAATCCTAAATATGTACCCTATATTTGCTTCTTCACACCAGAAAACAACTTTTTCTTGCTTCCTCTCACCTGTTTCAGTTTCCGTATGAAGAGTGTGAGCAAAAGCCAGAAGAGAGTGGCCACCACACAGGTACAAGTTAGAGTGGGAATTTCCAAAAATGAGGTTTCTGAAGTACCTGCACAAAAACACATGCATACAAATGAGCAAACACGTTTAAGCTTACTCAGCTTTAATAATTCATTAGATTGCATTTAGTTATTTAACATAAATTGGCCTGGAATGAGCTGCACAGGTCTTAGAATGTTGTTCCTTTCACACCACATAAATAATTAAGATTTATTTTATTATATTTGCAGTTTTTTATTTGATAGTTTATTCCTCAACAGACCTCTGAAATTCAAATACAGTTCTGAAATCAGCTAAAATGAAACTGAGAGATAATCAGAGAAAGAAATGACAGAGAAATACATCATGAAAACTATATATAATTTTACTTAGGTGCTTGATGTTTTTAAGTTTTTTACATGCTTCCAAATGGGGGCACTGCGTTTTCACTGTCGCACCATGATCCATTGACACTACAATCCATCCTCCTCATTAAATCCCAAGTTTATTTTTTATTTTTTTAATGGGTATATGTAGAAATGCCCAGCTAGGAGCAACGTGGAGCCTCTCTGAGATGCAGGCCGGGCCCTTGCGGAGGAAATAAAAATGGGAGACAGTTTCCTTCCTGACTGATCAGAACACAACAACACACACACTCTCTCCAGAACCAGACTGGGAAGCACGTCCACCCCTACTGCCAGGGAGCGGTGCTCAAACTGGGGGGTAGTAGAGCCACACAGGGCCTGCCTCCTCTGCCACCACCGGACGTATGAGTGAGCATCTGTGTGCGCGGGTGTGTGGGTGAGGAAAATTGAACAAAAGGGGGAGTGTGTCCCACATTGGGATTATGTTAAGACATACTTTGATCAATGTTTATGTAGAAATTGATAAACAAACATTAATCATCTTCCATTAATAGAAGTGACATGCCACACCTCAATGTTTAAATACTACATCCATAAAAACAATGTGATACACTGTACTATGTATGTACATCCAGACTATAAATCTATTTACAGAACGGAAAACAATGGACATTCAGACATACCCATATAGGGAGGTGACCCATGTCCGAGGTAAACACGGCCAATCAAAGGCCGAGATGCTTGAAAAGTTGGTTAACAGATACTTACTGTTGACCCATATGTAGGCAGAGCTCTCTGCAGATCCCCTCTCATTAGTGGCCTGGCACGTATACAGACCCTGGTCCTCCACTGTGATACGGTCAATATGGAGGGTCCCATCTTCTGGTGATATGACGATACCTTGAGGATCGTGGCAAAAAACACCATAAACCAGATTACAGCTACAATTTACATGTTTATGATCTTATCTTTTATAAAAAAAAATTGCATTCTTTACCTGACCCTTGCGACAGAGCATGTTCATCTTTGTACCATGTGATGGTAGGGTGTGGGACGCCTTGAGATGGACAGCTAAGGGTCACTGAGCTGCTAACGTTGACAGTACAATCTGTCAAATTCTTACGCAGCACTGGAGGCTCCAAAACTGAAGGGATACAAACAATCACACTGTGAGTAGTATGAGTGTATATTTGTGCAATTTTTGGAAAATTACCAGAACTTTAATGTAACTGAGTACATGAACTCAAGAAGCTTAAATAAGTACATTTATGAGGTGCTTTGCTTTATGTATTTCCATTTCATGCTATATTTCATACTTTTTACTCATATAAAATTTTTTGACAGCTATATTCCAACATTAAAATGCTGTTTAAACATGAGTGTATAAACCTAAAGGTTTGATACTAAACAGTTGCTTATATACACATCCAGCAGATATAGAGCAACGTTAATATTCATTTGGAGTCCTGTTTCTGGTCACCTGGTGAATTTAGGTCCAATATTAACTCTCCTTTTGGTTTTTGGCCTCCACATCCACAAAAACGTGGGAGAAATATCTCTCTCTAGCTGCTAAATGTTCTTCTTTGTTCACCAGGTAGTAGCTAACTTTACCTGTCTGAAAATTGGTCTTGGACAGGTTGCATACAATGGGTTTTAAGAACTTTTTCACTGTAACAGCAAATGACATTTTGCTGCTAATACATCTGTACTTTAACCAAAATAAAACTCTGAAATGATGACTTTACTTATAACAGAGTATATGTTACATTGTGGTATTTCCACTTTTTTTTTTTTTTCAAGTAAAAGATTTAAACTGGATAAACTAGGATCAGTCTTTGCAGTTGTCTCAGTAAGGTTCTAGTTATTTATAGACTAAAAGACATTTTTGATGACGTGAAATCAGTGCTATTCTTTCCTGGACCAGTGCCACATTTGCACAAGAATTCTGTGCTGGTAGTTACACATTTCTGTATAACAGTGGCCTTGGGCTCAACCTGTGGGTCAGATGAAATTTGGGCTCTGAAAAAGTAAACAGTGCAAACCCATTTCTAAAAAGCAACAACAATGTTGTATTTCATCATGTGGACAGTCGCTGGCTCATGAGAGCACACAATGAGTTGTAGTTTTTTAATTTCCCTCTCATGCATTATAATTACACTACAGTTCTCATACACTATAATTAGATCAGATGACTCCTCATTCCCTTCAGCTCTCTAACCCCATGTTTTAATTTTTCTTCTACTCTCCCTCTTTTCCTCTCTTTCGAGCTCCCCTATTTGTCTCTTTCTGGTCACCCTGTCTCTAGTGATTCCTTTGTGGGGGTCCCAAGGGAGGAAGTTGTCGTGTTGAGCCCTGATTGTATATAGAACAGCAGTAAAAGACATGAAGAAAAGTCACTTAACCAAGGCGACTGATTGTTGTTTCCCCTATCTTCCTCCTGGACAACAATTGATGATTGTCTGTGGGGGCTGGGGCCTGACAATGTCTGATTGGCTGATTGTTCCTCCGGCCTTGTGTAGGGGCCTGTAAATGTGGCATTGTGGGAAGTGCCATTGTGTGCTCTTCCTCTAGACAAGAGCTCATTCCCACGTGAAAGAGGTGCCGAGCTGGAGTGCAAGAGCAAAAGCAGGGTGGGGCCCCAGGAAGCTGAGGGGACCAAATTCCCAAGCAGCAAGACCTCTGTGAGAGAGTGTGGGTGTTTGTTTGTTTCTTTGTATGTATGTGCAACGTATGTGCACAGAAACATGAAGAGGCTGGATATGGTACAAAGAGGATATGGTGGGTTTAATGTAGAAAATTGTAAGTAATTAACAATAGATATTAGAAATCTAGAAAACAGGAAGTAAACTGTGTGAATGTGCATGCGCACAGCTACATATTCGGGGGCCTTGACAACAAATCACTTGGAGCCCCCAGACAATAAATAATGCTAACCTGTGGCATCTTTGAGGGCTCCTGTTGAGCACAGGGTCCCTAAAGGCCATAAAGATGTGAAATTATGAGCAATTAAATACCTAACTGTGAAATTTAAATAGCACGGAATTTATTGCAGTGAAATATTTATACCATTTATTTAAATTTATGTGTGGTTTGAATTCCCCTCTAAACCTTATCTCAATTTTTTAAAATAGTTTTCACTTTGTTAGACAGAAAATTCAAAACAACTTTATTTAAGTTGCTCTAATTAAATTGGTCAGATCTAAATATTCCAGTCAAAAAATCAAGGTACTAAAATTGGATTTGTGAAATTCAGATGCCAAAATTCATGTTGAAGAATTCAATCTTGAACATCCAGGACTCTAAGGATTGTTCTGTTCAGATCTCTGTCCTATAAGGTTAAGTTCTGCAAGTCAAATGATCTGACACTTTAATTTTCTATCTAAATTTGTGAACTTTAGTAAATAATTTTTTTTTAGACTACAAATTGTAATTCAGGTTTTAAAAGTAAAACACTTCAGTGGTAGTTCAGTGGTGTTTAAATTTAAACATTAAATTTTCAGTAGTGGTTAAATGATAGTTAGATATTCACTCCCTTATAAACGTCAAATAATAATGTTCCCTCTTTGCTTCTATAGTTACTTTTTTATTTATTGTTTTATTGTTATTTGTTGTGTTATTTTTCTGTGTTGTTGCTCTTGTGTTTGTTACTTTCTATATGCTTTAATTGTTAAGCACTTTGTAACTTTGGTTACTTTTATTATATAAATAAATCTTTATGCACTTACTCATATTTTTTTAGCATTATCTAAAAAGTGATCAGAAAAAAAAAACACTCATTGTGTGCAGACAAGCTAAAAACACAGTCCAAAAATAATTGATATAAATGAGATGATTACCTGATGTGTTACTTTTTATAAAAGCCATGTGTGTTCAACATTGATTATATGATTCTAGATACTGAGGATGAAGATGAAGAGGAGATCATAAAATGGAGATTACTCACTTGTGACCACCACCTGTGTGTCCAGATGTGTTTCCTGTCTGGTGACGAGGTGGCGAGCAGAGCACCTGTAGGCTCCAGAGTCTTTGGCTGTCAGGTTGCTTAGCAACATGACCAGAGAGTTGGAGAAAACCCCTGACGTGAGCTGCTGACTACTTAGGGTAGGGCTGTGAGATTGGATGTCCTCTGTGTTGTTCAGTCGTTGCCATGACAACGCTGTGTACAGGTACTTATTGGCTACACAGGTGAGATGGAGGTCCCCGCCCTCTCTTGGTTCCTCCTGCTGGCTTACACTGAAGCCTCCTGGGACATCTGAGGGGAAACACAAAAGAAATGAAGAGATGGATTGATAGGAAAGAAGATGTACGGAGCGGGACCATGACCAAAATGTAAACCTTCAGTGATCTTCTGTTTGATGAATAGGCCATCTCAGTTTCTTGACAGGTGAGTCAGGATCCTCCCTGGTGCCTGAAACATACACTTTAAGAGCCGATTCCACCAAACCTCCACTTTTGTAACCTTTGATGACAATGTTGAATGGCTATTGTGGGTAAAAGCAGCTAGTGGAATACAGTGAAAAGGCTTTTTATTTACTTTAGCTATTCGGACCTTCCCGTGGAAACGGCTCGAGAGTTTCCTGATGGCAGATAGTGTTTATCTTTCCCGAACACCCCAAGGCCTCCCGAAATAAAGTGGACCTGCCAGTCCAAGGAAGTGCGCTGCATGGGGAAGTGGAACGATAAGAGCCCTAGTTTCCTGTTTCGCTCTTGCTCACACACTTAACAGCTCAGCACAGCCTTGTGCGCAGGCACATACACACTCGTGCAGATGTTTAAAAACACATACACACAAAAAACATAACGTGTAGGCTTAGTTACAAATCTAACCCCATATCAAACACACACAAATGCAAGAATCAGTACACTATCTTGTTTTGCCAAGTAATTTAACTTACATTATTTAGTGTGTTACACCTTCAGTTTCCACATGCATCAAGATACTTCTACTGTTTTTGTTCTTCTGATGTGTCAGTTGACTTTTTTCTGCATGTTCAAAAATTTGCATTTTACAGTATTTAAAATATCCAGCTTAGTTCTTATACCTGGTGATCTGTAAAATATGTCACTTCTTTCCTCAAAAACTGATCAAAATTTGTAACCAAAAACCACTGAAGACAGTAACTGTCCATTTAAAAACGTCAAAAAAGACCCCCCCAAAAAGTGCTTAGTCTGATGTAAAAAGTTACATTTCTTCAATATAAAACTAACAGTGCAATGTAACAATGTACAGGCAGTGTATTGTGATGCACTGATGGAAGCAGCTGCTCCAGTTTGACCTCTGAGGTTTGTTACTCTGGAGTATCATACACTCTCCCAGCAGTGCACTGACCTTGCTGCAGTGTCCTGTTGTAGTCTCTGACACAGCGCCTCCTGTCTCCCTAACAGTGACATGACCTTAACACAGGTGTAAGGACTTAATTTATTCTTCTGCAAGCTGAAAAAACACTTTTCTCTATCATTTTCCCCCAGACTCTCTGTTTACTTCACATTCCTGCTCTTCTCCTGCTTCTTTAACTTTATTTTTTTTTTCCTACAGTTTTACCTTTCTTTACCTAACAGATATGGTCATTCTAAGAAAAACAATCTTCTACTGCATAAGTGTCCCATTTTCCCCTCATAGCAAATTCTACACATTTATTACATTCTCCTCACTTTTTGTCGACATTGGTGGAAGCACCTTTTCTTTTGGTAATATTGCCTATGATATAGAAAGAAAGCAGTAAGTTCAGTCTTTTATGTTCACAGTTTAACTGAGCAAAGTCAAAGATAATAGTTCTGTGCATGAGTGTGTGCTCATGTATGTATTCATGGGTGTGAAAGCAAATCACAAATGAAATATGAATTAATGACATGATGAAATGTCATAATAACATGCCATGTTAGTGCTGCTTCAGTCAATCAGACATAAAAATGTTTGGAGCAGTTCCAGGATATGTATTCAGGGAAAATATTTGTATCTGTTCTTTGCAGGAAACGCCCAATGACTGTGTTTCAGGTTGAAAAAATAGCTTATTGCATAATTTTTCCACTGAGTCAAATTTTAAAACAGATAGTCCCGACAAAACAGAAGAACTATGATTTTTTCACTATTCAATCATTATTGTGGATAAATATATGACATATTGTTTAAAAAAAAAGAAAATGCTAATAGAAAATAATATATTACACATACTTGCGGGGGTTTATAATGAGAAAGACAGAAACTAGTTATTTTAAGTAAGAGGATAGTGATGAAAGAAAGGGAGGAAGGGAAGGTTGCCCATGGACCTTAAAATAGTTTTTTTTACTGTAATTTGTTATTTAAGCTTTGAAAAAAATTCCCAGATGTCAACATAAGAAAAAACACCCATGAATTATATGTCTGAGGAGATGATTAATTTTGTGTGGGATCACCTGTAATATAGAAGTGGATGTCTAGCTGGTCTGTGCCTGCAGAGTTGGAGGCAATGCAGCGGTACACTCCAGACACAAAGGCCTCTGCCACAGTCAGGACCCCCACTGTCTGTGGAAAGTGCAAACATCCGCATGAACAAACCGGCACTTAGCACACTATGAAACACACACACACACACACACACACACACACACACACACACACACATTCATCAGGCTCGTTACATCTGCCACTGATGGCAGGAATCATATTTTCCAATGGCCCACTGAGCAGACAATAGGGGTCTCTGAGCCAGACCTCCTGCCCACTTCCAACCCAGTGGGCAGCTCTACATGCAAGGTGTCGATAAGTATTAATGTTGGTGTGCATCCATCAGTATGTGTGTGTGTGTGTGTGTGTGTGTGTGTGGGAGAGGTTAGCAAAGAAGGAGAATATGAGCAGAAATTGAGATGATCCTATGAATGAAATTGCAATATTTTCTAATCTTATTTAGCGATGGAAACTGTACATTGAACTTTCCCTGATTTCTTTTAATATGAAATGTGTAAATACGACCCTACTTCTATCCCGAATGGTGCATTTTTGTTCAGTTTTCATTAAAGAATCAGCTAATAACTGCAACTAAAATCTTTTTCCATGACAAACTGTAGTTCTTTGAGTTTATCCATTTCAGACTGCTGTTTTGGTGTCTGAAAAATCTCTTACCAACCAATCATGGCTCCCCTTTCAGTCAGTGTGCATTCCAGTGGTTCACCTACCTTTTTCTTCCCCTGAAGCACTTCCTGTCTGTGAGTAACACTCAGGATGTTGTTGTATGTGGAATTGGTGGGGACACTCTCTGTAACAGGGCGCCATAGTTCGGAGGACGTCGGACACCTTGAAGGAGGAGGAGGAGAGGGACAGGGACTCAGCTGTGTTGACACAAGCCATTTTACACTGCTTCCAGGTGTGCGTGTGTTTTTCTCAGCTGTGCTCGGCAGGAGGAAGATCAGAACACCAGGGAAACGCCTTGATCTGCTTGCTGCTTGATGTTATCTTCACTGTCATTCACATAACCCACATCATCACCAAACCATTTTTATCAATAGCATCACTTCCTCTTTCCTCTGTCCTGCATGCTGACAATAGTGGATCTTTAGGATCCTATGTAATACTGGATTGTTCATCTATGGAGGATGCAGAGGTCAGTAAATCAATAGATTATACACCAGTGGAGCTGTGGGAACTGCTGCTAATTCGAGTTGCTTTGTGGTTACTTACACACATCCCTTTAAGACTGAAAACTGATATTGTGCAGGAGCCAGGGAGGGGCCATTAGAGGAGATGAATTTGCCCTGTATACTTTATCTACTTCTCCATCTGTCGCAACAGTTATTAAGTAGTGCTGAAATATTCAAGTATATTTTATCTAATTTGGGTTCGACTCATCCTTTTCCCTTCTTGATTACACTACTCTGGAATGATAAACTCAATGTAATGTAATAGAGAAATGTAATAGAGAAATTGCAAGACTCCAAAAACAACTCTATTTTTAGTATATTTGACTATGTTTTAAAACATTTTAAAATATTTTCAGTATGCATTTATTATTTATTACTCAATGTCATTTCTTTTGGATTTTTTGATGACAATATATCCAGTTACTTAATTTCAGCACAACGCTTAAGTTAGCTTCCGATTTGCAGCTTTGATTTAGCAGTTAAGCGAAAAGTTAAGGGAAACCTAATTTACAATACTAAGCGACTGATTCTCCATTTTTTGCACCACAGATTGTTGTGAAAGTATGTTACAGCCTCAAAACTGTTTGAAACCCACTTTCAAATATGTGAAACCTGTATTCTATTTGTGAAGACGCAAAAAAGGCGGGTTCACTGCTTTTTTCACATCCAGACTAGGACTACAACTACGACTAGGGGACACAATAGACAGTATGACAAATGGCTAGGCTACTGTGCAGATACACATTATAAACTCTTTGGACAATGGAGTAATGAGGGAGATGTGTGCAGGCAAGTGGGCGGTCAAGGCAGGAATACAATGAAGACAACAGGTGGGCAGGAGAAGAAGAGCAGGGTCTGAAATAATAGTGGATGTAATTATTGAAGAAGCAGTGAGACACGTTTGAACATAGTCATGTTGAGGACAGGTGAGAGAATTTTGTTTCAAAAGAAGAATTAGAGGGCTAAGATGAACAAATTCAACCTATAAATATGTTGGTAACTGTATTTTAGAGGATTTTATTTGTATTTGTATTTTATGTGTTTTTAAGTGAGAGAGAGGAGGCTACATGGGATTTTGAAACAAAATGATGTGGCCCTCTATGATGAATTTCTAGCCACAAAAGGAGTGTTGTGACAGTACGATAGACAAACATCAATAACCAATAACCACATCAGACTAATAAAGGTTTCATTAATCTGAAACTGTGCTTTAAACAGTCTTTAAACTCTCCTTGTTAGATTTGACAAGTCTAGGTAGCCTATAGTGGTTTTTGACCTAGACCTGGTCCAATGTGGTCTATATGTGATAAGAGCAGTGGAATCGCTCTTTTTTGTGTATTTACAAATAGAATAAAGGTTTCACAAATCTGAAGCTGTGCTTTAAATAATCTTTACAGTCTCCATGTTAATCAAGTACAGATTTGACAACTCCCAATACAGTAGTTTTTGATCTAGACCAGGTCTGATGTGGTCTAGATTTGAAAAAAGCGGTGAAATCGGGAAGGATGTAACACAATTTCATAACAACAAGTGATGCAAAAAACAGAGAATTGGTGGCTCAGTATTGTACGTTAAGTTTCCCTGAACTTTCCTCTAAACTGCTGAATCGGAAGCTATGAATTGGACGTTAACTTCAGCTTTGTGCAAATTTAATCTATATAAAGATTTTAATTCATTGTTGTTTTATTCAAAGCTGAATTTAGGACTGAAACCAGTGATTGGTTTTTCAATTATTTTATCACTTTTATCAATTATTTTATCAATGAATCCATAACTAATTTAGTCAGTAAAGTAGTGGAAAATGCCCATTGTAATAAATTTGGCTTTCAAATATCTCGCTTTGTCTCATTAACAGTCCAATACTCTAAAATATTAAATTTAAAATGATTTAAAATGGAAACCTGTTTCCATTTTATATCATTGTAAATTTAATATTTTAAATTTAATCCTCACACTAAGGCTTTTATTTGGACTGCAGATAACTCGGTTAGTCCACACAATTTATCAACTGCTGATGAGAGACCCCCTATAACAAGGTATAGATTGATCACATGAAAAACAGTGAAGAGAGCATAGGCAGTGGTCCATGCTAAAAATGATGTACTTAAGTCTGTTCAACTCAAAGATGCTAATAAAAAGCAATGATCTGGTGAACTAACTATGAAACAAATTCAGGGCTAACAGTGTAGCATACTGCTCTGAAAAAATACTCTTACATGTAAAAGACCTACGTTATTATATAAGCTACATGTATATCATGTTATTGGAATATTTCTACTTTAAAGTGTAAGAAGCATTTTAATGGTACAGCTGGTGGAGTAGGATCTCATTTTAACTACTTTACATACTGTTAGATAGTTTACTGTTGGTGTTTTGTTTATCTATCTATTTGGTTATCTATCTGGTTACATATGCATCCATTGATCCATCTATCCAATGATGTCATAATTAAAAGAAAACAGCGTCATTATTTAGACATTAACCATTTTCCTCATTGTAAACTATCATTTCCACAGTGTTCACTGATCCTCTGACTGTTTATGGATGTGTTGCTGCCCCTTTCTGCTCGCTGTCTCTGTCTTTATCCTTGCCATCATCCATTTATGTCTGCTCTGAGCACCTCCTTGAGGTTGGTTCCTCTCTGCTCCTTGATTGACCTTCCTCTTGGCATCTAGATAATGTGCAACCCACCCTGTGCATGACACTTCAAGTCTGACACACACATACACACAGGCTGCACAAATCGACACGTGCACACACCCCAATCTGGAGTTACACCAGCTAACACTCCCACACTTCCCAGTAAAAGCTTTCGCAATCACACCCACACGCACAAACATGATTAGTTAAATGGATGTGTGGCCATAAAGGTGGTTAGAAACAGAAAATGACTACATACACATTCACACCACAGACGCTTTGACACAGTGTGTGCCTGCCAACAGGATGAGCAGCAAGCTGTAAATATGAATGAACTGCTCCAAATTGTTAATCAGTGGGTGTTATCTCCTGCCTTTTCTTCCGTCCTTCTTTCACTGCCTAAAATTAACTTGTATACTGTCCCTGTCCGTTCCTGTCTAAACTCCAAAATAACCACAGAGCTGTATGAACCAATACACAAATATGAGCAAAGTTTAATGCAAAAACACAAACAACTGATATAACACTTCAGTACATCTTAACAGATTCATACAAAGTTGGCAAATATTGTCATTCGTCATATGTAAGTTAGTTGTATAAAATTATTAAATATTAGATTCATATATTACTCATAAAACATCTGTATAGAAGGAATGAATCACATTGGGAGACACCCGTAGAATGGGACACAAGCGCACACACACACACATGCACACACACACACACGCACACGCACGCACGTTCCTGTAAAGGCACTTGCTTTACATACATACACACACAGAAATGGATTTTACTAAAGCACTTAGAGCACTCATCCTCTTAAAATGGCTTGTAATATCACACATGCATTTAGATTTTAATTAACCTTCAATACAAAAACAACAGGGCTGTTATACTGACATCATTTCACACACAGAAGACATTTTGACATGGGATGACACTGGACGACACAGGATGACATAATATGACAGAGGGCAGTCATATACTCTGGTCTGTGGAGACTTCCTACATGGTAGGCATCTGCTGACCTGAGTGTTTTAATAGAGAACCATAGGCATCCCATAGTGAACAACACAAAACTTGTCCTCTCTCTTGTTTCGTCCGTCCATGGTGAGCACTTTCGAACTTCTACAGGTGGCTAAAAATCGGAACAGAAACTCACAGCTTTTGTGGATGTCAGAATCAGATCGGGGCTTGAGACAGGCGCGGTTCATGCACCCATTATAGTACCACTCTAGGACACAAAAAACAAGCAAAGCAGCTCCAGAAATGTGGCTGGTGGATGGATGGAATTGCACTTCTTCTGGCTCAAAATGTCTGTGAAAAGTAAAAAGCATAAACAACTACAGGATGGCTGGGGGAGGACTGAAATTGGCAAAATGAAGGAAATAAATAAATAATCAGTAAAGCAAGAGTCCTTAAATCGTTAGTGATGTGGCTTATTTTCCTTCTTGTTTCCTGTGTCTCCTGGTCTTCACTGCTCAGCAGTGTTCCAAGTCATTTTCCTCACTTTCAACACCAGTTTAGCAAGCACAGGATCATCACTTATGATCACTGGTTATGTCATTGAGGGTTGTGGCTGTTGTGCAGAAGCACTGATGAGTGTGTGGACGGGGTGGGCTCCAGGGTGGGAGGCGATGGGGAGTTGTTCTTCTGTAAAGGAGGAAGATGCTGGGTTGGGGTGGAGGGCAGAGCTGGTGAGGGAAGGGGTAGGAGAGGTATGTGTGGGGGGCAGCAGAGTTTGGGGGGGGGAGGGGCTCTCAAGAATAGATCAAGCTCTTGAGGAAGCGGACTGTGCCACGTTTGAAGACGAAGGGACAATCACGCTGCTGGGAAGCGTCTCGCATCGGAGAGGAAGCCAAACAACGAGAGGAAAAGCGCTCTGATTTTTCGCACAGGAAGCCCAGTACGCCTCCTGCCTGGGCCAGATAAGAGCGCTGTGGTTCCCAGGGCCAGACCCAGGAGTGGACCCAGGACCCAGGCATGAGGCCCCCATCAGCCTGGCCCATCCTGGTCCACTGTCCCTGGGCCTCCTCCAGCGTGGCGTCAGGCTCTTGGTGCAGCCGGGCTGCAAAGAACAAGGGCCTAGTGAGGATCCAGCCAAAAACTGGTCTAAAGAAACACACTAAAGACACTAAAGAAGAACCAGAACAGAGCTTTACAAAGGAACATAAGTCCACCAGGGTAAGACTTTACATCAAGTCCCCCTATTTAGCATTTATAGTGAGTATATAAAGATTCAATAAATGGTTTATAACCCACTATAATATAGTTTTACACAGCTATATGGACACTTTCAAGTGTTTATTCATATACGGTATTTTTCAACAATTATATTATATTATTATTCTAATTATAATTACACATTTTACATTATTACAATTGTGTTTTACTATACTATCATCCATTTAAAACACTAAACAGTAAAAAGTTATATCTGCTTATAACAACAGTATAGTGTGTTATAAACCATTTATTAAATCTTTATATACTGCTTATGAATACTAAATAGAGGAAATTAAAGTGATACCGTAAGTCAGTAAAGATACCAAATGAAATGTAATGCTGGGATATTAGTGTGCAATAAGATGTAGCTTCAGTGTATACCTTCCCAGTCTGCAGAAATCTGTGCTATGATATTGTTTTTTACTACACTGTTTTTTTTGGAGTAACTGCCTTTTTGTTGCATGTTTATTTTTTTATGCTGTGTTGTGTTGTGTAATTACTTATAGACTGAAATAAATTTCAATTTTCAAGTTGACTTAAACTTGAAATTTGATTCATAATGCAATCAGAATAAATTGAAATGTAAGTCTCAGGCAATGATTCAACTAATTGATCACAAATTAGGTGGTACTCTGCAAATTTTCTTCCATGTGTAGATTGCATGTGACATAATAATGAGGTACAACAGAGGCAAAACTTCAAAAATAGTTATTACCTTAAAATCTAAATATATCGTCTGAATATGTAGCAGGTATTCTAGGTGAATATCAGGATGAATAATGTGTATAATCCTGTCCAGTTTCAATGTAAAAGTGCAAGCTGGTCAAAAACATGTTCAGGTACATTATGTAGATTACACTTGGCATTTGGCAGAGACGGACAGATGAAACCACATCGGAGGCACCTCGGCATGGCGCCACGTGTTAGTACTGGGTTTAAGGGTCAAGTACACTGATGATGTCAGTGTGTCTCAGAGGAGGAATAGACTATGGGCGGCTGCTGTGGTGCTCTCAGGTAATACTTAACCTCTCTGACTTGGTCATAAGCAACACAATAAGTGTCTGACCTCCAAGAACAACTCAATCAATGTTTCTGCCAAGTGCCTGCCTGAGTACTTGTGTGTGTGTTCATATGTGTGCGAGCTGACTAAATGTCTCTCTGCATCACTGGGTTGGGCCATTTCTCATGAGAACTTTATATATAGTGTGTGTGTCAGATATAAGAAAAAGCATCACAGGATGCAGTGTGCAATCACAATAATAAACAGGCCTCTCACCCTGCGTCCTGGACAGGAAATTCATTAAATCATAGCGTTTGATTTGGAAACCAACAAATCGTGACTGAGAGCACGGAACTGGCTTCCATTGAAGTGTGTTTTTTTCTCTGTCCTTTCAAGTCTGTACTGTGTCTGTGAATGTACCAGGCACACACACAGGCACACACACACACACACACACACACACACACACACACACACACACACACACACACACACACACACACACACACAACCTGCACATTTCTATGCACTTACACAAACATATGGAGAAGGACACATAGACAATAAGAGAACAAACATATGGGGAAAAAGTTGTACAAGCAAGCAAACATGTAAACACAGACATGGTGAAACACACACGTTGTGGGCGCATACACACAAATAAACACACACACATTTTCACACATTCCCGCACATGAAAGGCCCACAGAGGCATCTGTTCTTGTTACAAGGAGGAAACTCTGTCTGAACACATGCTGAAATAGACAAAACATGTCTCATTTTTCAAAATCACACATACACACACGCACACATGCACGCACTCAAACACACACACAACCACCACCAAATAACATAAAACAAACAACAGTTTATTGTACTGCATTTGTCTGTAACATTATAATGTTGATATTAATTTTAGACTTTGCAGTTAAAATAAATATCAACTAATAGCCTCAAAAATGCTTCTCCGAATCAACAAATTTCACATTTTTTGCTGTTTTTGAATACTACAGTTTAATTTCTTACAATGTATTGAGTTGATTAAAAATTTTGGTGTGTCAAATGAATAACAACTAATACAGAGAACTCGGTATTACTGTATAGTCATGTTTACATTATTTATATTTCACCTGGTGTGAGTTTTGACATGTGCATTTTGGGAAACAAAACATCTATTTTATCTTTTATATTAGGGGCTGTGGTAGATTTAGTTATTATAAAATTGAGTTATTTTGTAAAGGAAGATTTAATGATTTTTATATTATTTAATAGTGAAATTTAGTGTAATTCCAGCTGGTAATATGCAATGTGCAAACTATCATGAATTTCAAATGGTCTACTCTTCATTTTCGAGGCACAATCCTAATGTGCACACTATATTTCATCTTCAGTGTCTTCTGGGCTACTTACAGGCCTTTGGATGGGCAGGGATGCCAGAGCCACTGGATGTGTGGAGGAGGGACTCCATGGGATGTGCAGTGCAGGGCTTGTTTGCTTCCCCGTGGCACAGAGCCTGGGTCCTGCAACGACACCGCTTTCTCCCCGATCTGAGGACTCACTGTCAAACAAAAAGCCCACACAAACACACACAAACATAAAGTTTAACCACTGAGGGGGGTAGACAGTTGGAGCTAAAGGTGGCTGTTGGGTGATAATTTCTTGTTTCTCACCGTTGACAACAAGTGTGAGGGTGAGATTCTGGTAGAGTCCGTGTTCCTGGATTCGTACCAGGACAGTGTACTTCCCAGCATCCTCCTCTGCAACATCCCGGATCACCAGGGAATTCCCATTCATGTGGTATCGGGAGCATTGCTCTGCTGCCACCATGCCATCCTTTAACCTGTCAGAAAAAAGTCTTCTGAGACAAGTTTTGGATTGGACATTGAGGAATCCCAGTTTGAAGGCCAACCTCTGTGTGACCGTCAAAGTAAACCAAAGTTTTAAGGGAGAAAATAATTATAATTTTAATATAATATTATATTAAATTATAATATTACAGGATAAACTAGAATGGCACATCCCTCCTCCAAGTTCAGTGCAAATTGGTTCAGTACTTTTTGTATGATCCTGCTGACAAACAAACAAACAGACATGGGTGAAAACATAACTTCCTTGGTAGAGGAATTAATTTTGATGACTAAATATAATTCTTGATTGCTTAAACAAACATTATCAGGCTTTTCCAATAGAATGGTTCTGAAAGTACACTAATCGGTAAAAATTTTTAGAACACCCCCATTTTTCTAGTTTTTATTGAAATATCAGCAGTTTAGGAAATGGTAAGTGGTAAACTGCCAATTGTAAAAAAAAGGTTTAGTTCACCAAAAACTGAAAAACCATGCAAATTTTTATAGAAAACTGGCTTTTTCAGGGATGAAGAAATTGATTAATTTACAGTTTTCCTGCAACAATGGAAAACAAAGAAGGCTTTGAAAGTTAATGCAAACAATTCCTACAGGTGCCCTCACTTTTGTTGATTACTTACAAACCCTCTGTCTGTACAAAGGCAGTGTTGGAACAAACTGTGTTACTACATCCTCTGATGCATTTTTAGGACAATATACAGTATTGTCCTGCAGGAAGTAGTGCTTTATATTGCTATCAGAATTGTGAGATAAAAGGCAAGTAACAAAGGAAGATAGACTGGTTGGTCAGGGGTTCACCTTGCAGCAAGATAATGACCCAAAACATTAAAAGAAAAGAACAAGTCAGGGGCTTCAAATGATGGAAGACCAGCACAGTCTCCAGACGTAAACGCCATGGAGCTGGTTTGGGGTGAGCTGGACATTAGGTGAAAGCAAAGCAACTTGCAAGTGCAACATTGTGGGAACTTCTGCAACAGTCTTGGGATGAACTTTTGGAGCAATATTTAATTTCCATTGTAGAAAAAATGCCACTAGTGTGTTTGGCTGCTGAATGAGCCAGAAATTTGGATTAAATTTAGTTAAAAAAAAATTCAAAAATTCCTTGTTTTTAAAATCTCCAATTGTTTATTTGTTCTATGCTTTAATTTCAGGAACACTCAGACATTGAATTATGTGCATTTAAATTTAGGTTTTGTAACACTTTTGACCGGTAATGTATGCCAGAGATTAAAATAGATTTACAAGACATGCTTTATTTAGCCATTCAAAAAGGGAGGCAAAAAAGGGGAGTGAAACATCATAGAGGATGCTCTAAACTCCAACAAGGCAATGAGATGTGAATTCAGAAGCATGGGCTTCTGATCTGAGGGCACAGGGATCAATGTGATCTCTTACCAGATGACTTCAGGGGCAGGGAATGCTTTTAGTTTGGGAGAGATTCGGTAAGATTTCTGTCCTGCTTGAACCTCCATCACAGTTCCATGTCTGGGCTTCAGATGGATGAATGGACGGTCTAAAATTGAGGAAACATGCAATCATTCATGTTCAAAAATTGTGAAATTTTTCTGCCACCCTTGCCAGTGATTCAGAGTCTGTAACACAAGAAAACCTCAAAATGAAACTTGCTTTTGCTATGAAAATATAAATCTGTGCACATCTGTGGTTGAACACCTACATGTCTTGGAGTTTTGGAGGAACACACTCACCATATACTGTAACAGTGACATTCTGTTGTTTGGTTTTTTCACCGCTGGTGACTCGGCATTTGTAGAGGCCACGGTCTGATCGGTGGAGCTCTGGAATGGTCAGAATACTGTAGAACAATATGTGTGTTCTGTGTTTCAGGAGCCTCTTGGAAGTGGAGCCAGCGTCGTTACTCTGAAGATTAAGGAGGAAAAAAGCCAGAAAATTAACACTGAAAGTTCACCTGTGTGTTCTTGAAATTTATTTTGAAAAGCTGTGAATGTAAGAGTTGGAATTCCCAAACCACAGTGCGGCATCCTTTGACTGAATTTCTGACATCAAAATGAAAATAACTGGAGAAACAAGGCATTAACTCAGCAGCAACAAGTATTTTAAGGCTTGCATGTTTATACAATGTATCTGTTTGGATATTTCTTATTACATATAATTAAATTACTTGTACTTTTTGGAATGTTTCTTAGTTTTTATAAGGCATACTTTGTAAGGGGGTTTAACATTGTAATTAAAGACTTTATTAGTAGTTAATAAGTGATTCATTATTGCTTTACAGATAAGTAAAAGGGCATTAATAAGGACAACTTTTGGATTGGATTTGGATAGAGAGCAAGGGGTTCTTTCCTTGCAATGATCTCTCAAGACTGGGGCTATAAATGTTAGGCTGTTAGGCTACGAATGGACAAGATGCTCTGTAGCACTTTTCTAAATAATAAACAAACCATCCACTTGCCCACTGTCCACAAATAGAGAAGTATATCTGATAAGTCCTCCGGTCTGGAGATTGTATGCATAGAGTTTTAATAAATAAATAAATCAAATAATGATAAAGTCATTAATTACAAGAAATTAACGCCTGATAACATAGGCCTTATTGGAAAGTGGTAAAGTACTGGTATTTAACTGCAGTTGAGATTGAAGGAATTGATATTGAATGGAGAGTAAAATCCAACAATGGGACAATTTAAAAAACTAACAGTAACTTTCACACTGAGTACATTTTAAAGTAGCGAATCTTATACATTTGTTATACTTTTAAAGAAATACTTTTCCCAATAAAATGTCAATTCAGTAACCAGTGTGTCTACTGACTGTTACAAGGAGGATGGTTGTTGCTTAAAGCCACTTTGGCAGTAGCAGGCAGGCACCTTTACCAGCCTGCTAGCTTGCAATCTCATTTCAGATCATACTGTGTAAAGAAATATACTATTCTCTGAGGGTAACACGTGAATGCACTCCTGCTCAGTCTCTGTCAAAGCTCATTTGTCAACTAAAGCCGTGCTTCTCTGGTCTCCACAGACTTTAATGCAGGTCTGACCTTTCCAGGGTAGTCCCAGGTGATGTTGACTCTGGTGTTCAACTCCCCAGTTGCAGTGCAGTTCAAGGTCAGTTTTGTTCCCTTCAGGGCCTGCACAGGTCCACTGCTGTTCAGATACACATCCATGATGTTACTCACTGGGGTAAAGAGAGAAAAAATATTTAGGAAATTTAGAGAAGTCAGAGAGGACTGAGGGTTTTGCACAGAAATCACTGAGCCACATATACATGTTTACATGTGAAGTTTGTGCTGCCGCAGAGCACATGCTGACCTGGTCTGTGCACAAAGTATTTATGTGACTTGTGTGTGACACCATCAGTGATGGTCTGGCAGAAGAAGAGGCCGATGTTATGGACAGTGGGAGTTTGAATGGTAAAGCCCTGTTTGCTGTTCCAGATAATGTTCCACTGGTCTGGACTCAAACTCTGGTTGGGGAACTGTGGGAGGAAGGAGGAAACAACACCCATCAAATATTTGACTGTACCACAACCCTGAGAAAAGTAGCACTGTACATATAAAATCTCGTATAAAAACTGAAAGATTAGGGAACAAAAGAGTCACATTAAAAAATGTGAATAAAGAACGAATATTGTCACATCTAATGAGCAAAACCCTGCTAAAACACAGAAGGAAACTGGCAGTGATGTCACGTTCATCTTTTCCACACTAACAAAAAAACAAATGCAATGCAACAGAAAAATGTCTTGTCTCCATTTTCAAAACCAAGGGTTAAAGGGGCATGCTTCCAATCAGGTTAAACATGTATGACGCCTTCTGTGGCTCTGCAGGAGCTTACTAAAGTATGAGAAAATAACCCTTATGATGTCATCTCGGCTTGGGCTTGGGACGTTTTTTTAAACAAAAAGCCTGCATTACAAACAAGAGGTCTGCTGTTTGAAAGAAATGGGCATTTAAGAGGCAGGCAGGGTCTAATTAAATTTGCTATTTAATTTTATTATGGTAATTGCAGGATCCAGTGTTTTTGGAGTTTGACTCATACTAGAGACTAAAAGTCATATCTCTGCATCTATTGCTTCATTTTTGATCATTCTTTTTCAAATCTGCTTCTTATGTGTCCACAAACATTATGGAAGCGCAATCCTAAATACCTGGAGTAAGTATATGTATTGAATCCAGAGCTATTTAAGTCTTTTGGGTCTTTTGGTTATAGAAATTCCCAAGTCCAAATCAAGTTACGAGCCTGTAGAGACAAGTCCAAGTCAGGACATAAGTTTTCATTAAAACAAAAAATAGTATCACGTCTTTCGGGTCTCTAAATTTTAAGCCTGACAGGGACATGATGTTTGATCATTTTCCTTTCAAAATCGTTTTATTTGCACTTGAGACTGAGTCCTTTAAATACATTGGCCTGATAAAAAAAAGAAAAAAAAGTGTGTTGGCATGCAAGGTCTTTCTGTTGCTGCCTTATTTATTTCTTATTTGTTCCAGGATTTTTCCTAGGTCAAAACTTAAGATGGGTTGTTTTGGCTTTTAATTGTACGTCGTCAGTCAAGACCAGAACAAATTTCAAGACCTCATAGTTCTGACTCAAATCCAAGACTCAAGTCTACAGCTCAGACTGAGTCTTTATTGAGTCTTATGCAGAGATAAACCAGACAATGTTATTTAGATGTACAAGTTCATTTTTAACTAGATATTGCACAAAATGTGCACTTGAGCAAGGCAACAGATGCAAATATACAATGGTTTGAAACAAATTAGTGTAAGGTTTGTATAACCAGTTTCTTGTGCAACTGCAGGTTATTCTAGAACTGTTTTGATTAGTATTGAGCTCAACTCGAGCTCCTCTTGGTTTCATTCCTGATTTGGGCTTGTGTGTTTTGTTTTAATGTACAGATCCATTTCAGGTTCAAGGGTTCAAGTAAAATAGTAACAAGTCTTTTTTGGGACAGGTGAACTATTTTAGTCACATGAAAAACCTCTAAAATAGAGTAAGACAGTTCAAAAGAAATTCCAAATGAAGTTGACTATATCCTCACAGTGTCTGTTTTATAATAGTTTCTTGGCTACATTGGCATGGTCACTTGTGTAACTGTGTAACCTTGTTGTTTTCTTGGAGGCAGCCTCAAGGAAATGTTACTATGACATAGTGGAAGCCTCCCACCCACTCTCAAGAGAGCAAAAAAGTAGATGCTTCCAACTCTTCCCTCCTCCCAAACTCACTGAAGCCCCATCCAAGCTCCCTTAGTGCCCTCTCTGCCCTCTCTGCCCTCTCTGCCCCTCTTACACCGATCCTTTAACCCTATATGGAGACGCGGCAAAGGTGGAGGCGATGATGGAGGCAGGGAAAGGGGGGGGGCAAACGAGTCAGGGGGGTCAGGATATGAGAAACGTGACTCCATACCATCTCCCTGCATCCTGTTACTAAAGGATATAGACATTTTGACTGGAACCCCAGGTCAACCCCATCATCCTGGACCTTGGGACCTGCTGGTCATTTTCACAAATCGAGCGAGAGAGCAGAGCCTCCTGGCTATTGTTCCTGCTGACAAGGGTCATATTAAAGATCCAAGCAAAGTGCAAAATCCTTCTAGGACAAAAACACTCCAGAGGCTGTGACAGTGGTTGGATTCCTGGTTCAGACCGGCCAGCACAGGTTAGAGGAAGGAGTGGGAGATGAGGGAAGAGGAGGAAAGCTATTTTTAGAATAATTACCTTACTGGTTCCAGGCATTTGTGAGGAGATCGAAGCAAGATAAAGACACGTGTGTGTACTGATTTCCAACCATGTCATGAGTTTGGAGAACTAGTAGGATTCAGGGTCTCATTTGTTCTAATAACTTGATCCCAAATCAATTACAAATTCCTTTTGTTGCAGTTTTCCTCTCCTACTACTGACATTCCCATCAGCTTATGACTTTTCTTGCTCTAAAGGACTTTCTTCGAAAAAATTACTTGATTGACATTTACTTGTGTAATATTGGCTTGGAGACTAAAAATTAAAAAAAAAAAAAACACCATGTGGTACAAACTAGGAGTGAGGAGTTTGAATGACATGGACAGTTATTAGGCAAACAGGGTAGAACAAAGATGCTTGTGAGTTGCATGATGGGAAGTGTAGGACCTAGCAATTTTATACTGAACCACACTAGGGGCTAGAAGTCAGGGAATATCTGATAAATAAGAAAAAACATGATTTTAAGCAACACCTACTTATTATTCCTCAATTTGATTCTCTAGCCCAGAGCCTCCTGTATGTTTAACAGCTACTCTATTGTAGTTACACCACAATAAGCTTCCTAAAGTGACGCACAAGCCGTTATATTATGATTGAAGAGAATGGACTGTACTTTCATCTGCCAGGGGCCAACAGTAGCTACCTCGGCTTCCTCCACCAGGCACACCAGCTGTTTAAAGTATTTAGTTCGGGGAAGCTGGCAGCCAAGATTCTTACTACAAGAGTTAGAGGTTGAGATGTGGGAAGTGCTCCTGGCTGGGGGCTAACGGGGCACTTCAGACCCTAAAAGCAGTCCTGCTGTGGGCGCCGCTTGGAAAAAGCCCGTAAGGAAAGAGGCATCTTTGACTGGTAGGTTTTCTTGAAGACATGCACAGACAGACACAATCTCTTTTAATTTATAGATTTATAGACTACATTGACCTATAGACCTACTTTACATTGATATATTAACATGCACACAGATGCATGCACTTATACAAGCCCCTCCTCTTTACACTTAGTATCTCTGTCTGCCCCCCCCCCTCACTCAGCATTCAAGCACCAACACTCACAAACACATCCGCACACACTTTCAAACATATCCGTAGGCGGACACACTCAAATGGACACACATGCAGTGTAATGGCTGCCAAGATAAGAACAATGTAGCAAATGATATGGAGAGAGAGAAACAACAATACAGTGCATTGTGTGCATATGTGAGCCCTGATGGAAAAAACTGGGACAAGTGATGATGTGCAGAGAATGTAAGTGTGGAATGATTGGGCAGCGAAGGATGAAGTGTGACTTGCGCGTATAGATACACTTACTACTAGTAAAGGTGATGCAGAGCATCAATCTCAAACTTGAATTAAAAGACATACAAATTGTCATTTGATTTATATTTTTTGCACTGACCCTGACCAGTGTTGTGGTGACATTGGGGTGGGTGACCCGGCAGGGGATGACAAGCGGCTGCTTCTCCTTCAGGTACAACACATCTGGGCTCATACCGGGTTGTTCCACAAATGGCTGCTGGCTGTCTGAAACCCAAACACTGCGGTCAGGGACACATATGGTACAGGTAATAAGGACGTAAAACGAATGCATAAAAAAGACTATTTCTTACACACAAATATCACATAAATTAAAGTATACAACCATGTGTATGGTTTAAATGGTCAGTTTACTCAAATTACAGAAAAACATATTTTCTCACTTACCGGCAGTGGGACTTAGCCACACACTAGCTGTGGTTTTACTTGTCTGGGGTTTGAGATATTCTTAGTATATTATACTTTAGGGATACATTTAACAACTATATCCATTATCAAAAAATATGCAATGTATTTTTCTCGATTAATCGGTTATTAGTTTCCGCTTTCTGAAAAGTATCCACCACACAGTCTTCAAATGTCTTGTTTTGTACTACCAACAGTTTAAAATCCAAAGATATTAAATTTGCATTGATATAAAAGAGAGATAAGCAGCAAATCCCAAAAAGCTATAACCAGATTGTTTGATATTTTTGCCTGAAAAAGGACAGAAATGATTAATCAGTTATCAAAATTGTTGTGTTTCTGTTGATTGATTTATCAATTCATTAACTAACTGTTCCAGCTCTATTCATTTTTGATAATTCTGGATCCCTGCCAAGGGGTGAATGAAATTATGTTTGTGGTGTTCACAGCACCGAAAACTGCAGTTGTCATTAATGACAGTTTTCTCAGGAAATATATTCAATAAGTAGTAATTCCACTGAAACTTTTCAAAAGGACACAGTGTCAGGAAAGGTATGCTGCAATGTATTTTTTTAATGCTGTGCTCTACTATTTTATCTTTGTTTGATGTTCAGTTCTGTTATATTCAATATCAACTGTAAATAAAAATACATAATTTTATACCACTGAACTAATTTGGCAGTTTCTTTTTTCAGCCCTGAGAAGTGTTTGTGGGTATTTCTTTCAGGCTGCATTAAGTCCCAATAACCTTCACCAATTAGGTAGGGCAGTCTGTATGGGCCCTCAGAGGCAAAACCCAGGGCAAAAAAAGGATCAAAGCACTCACCACACCACCACTAGCTGAAGCCCTTTAAGTTTATATATCTGAGCACACACAAAACTACAGACAATATTAACAGCATATTGTTATTAACATTTTTTTCAACTCAGATCTTCTCTCATCTGGTCTATGGTGTTTCTACAATAAGAGAACAATGTTTAGGAAGATTTTAGTAAGAAAATTATCTTGAAATACTAAAAGTGAGGAGGATACAAAAAAAAGTACCCACTTGACTGAGTTAGAAAATATGTTTTTAAATTTTTTTTTTTCTGTGAACCGACCCTTTAATTTCATGCACACACAGAAAGGAAAGAAAAAAATCACCTGCTTCTAGGCACAGACACACAAACAAACACACACACTTCCAAGTATCAATCTCAACAACAAACAAAAACAAAGAGACACACACTCCTAAACATACACTGTTCTCCACACCCATTCATTGAATACCCATTCAGCAAATGACTGCCTGTAGTTAACAATAAACACAGATTGTTTAGAAGCAATCAAACGACCTCTCTGTGCTTTCTCCTCCCAGCTCGACTACTGTAATAGTTCTATGCCATTCAAAGGTGTGGGTGTTGCTCACTGTATTGTTTGTTACCGTAGGGTGTTATTCAAGGAAAGCAAATCTCTGAACATTCGAACAAAAGTACCCCAAGGACTAGCAGACTAAGGGCTTCCTTCTCTTGCTTTGATTCCTAATAGAGGAGGGAGGCAACGTCTGAGTGGAGCTGCAGGCCAAGTCTGATGCTTAATGGACATGGGGACCTGAGCGATTGATGGCCCCCAAGGGTCCTGTTGGCCAAACAGTAGCATGACCTGTGACCCGGGCCATCAGCCCGGCTCCACGCCTGGTACAGCCCAGCCCGAACAGCCTCACCCTCCAGGACAGGGAGGAGCCGGCTGGGCAGACATCATGCCTCCTCTGCCCCTGGATACCACTGAGCCTCTGGCCTTCATCTTATCCTTCTCAGCTCCTCTCACACACAAACACATCCACACACTTCCACATACCTCCCCGCCACCACCTTGTAGAGACACAGCGAAACCCCCAGTACACCCCCTTCGAGCCCCTCCCCTCCTCCCCCAAGCACAGGATGCTTCAAGCAAGGCTGAACAGAGCAGATAAGGCTGATGCCCTGGGAAACTCTGCCCGGGCCTGAGCCTTTCAGCAGCTGGGCTATTCCTGGCCTTGAGGTAGCACGTAAACGAAAGTAAAAAAGGATTTATATATAGACAACAGGGAGGTAGGCTGGGGCTGAGAAAAGAGAGGCAGAGGGGTGAAACTGTGCCAGAGTCATCTAGAAGGATGTGTTGCTGGGACAAACAGTGTTTAGATATAATTGGCTCTCTGGCATTGGTCTGTATTTAGCACCCACCACATCCTGTTTAACCTGGGGATATAAACAATAAGCATGATGGGGTGAAAGAGTGAGTACGAGACCAAGTAAAAGACGGCTTCAGAGAAAGAAATACAGAAAAAAAAGAAGACAAAGAAAAGGAAAAAGTGCAGTAGTGTCTTACCTGTGACATATACATAAACAGATGTTTGTTTTCGAGGTCGGTGCTGATATCTGCAGCGGAACGTTCCTGTGTGCTGGGCCTGGCTGCGGCTGACCATCACACGGCTGCAGTACTGCTGGCTTGTCCTCCCACAGCGAGATTCCTCCACTCGCACCTTATCTCTGGCCAAACCTGGTGGGAACGCCCATGTCAGCTCCCAGCGACCCCTGGTCAACACGTAAAAGGGACTGAAACTAAAATACACTTGGCAAACTTTTACGTGCATTCACATTCAGCTTACATCATAGGAACTCCATCCCTTTATCTAATGATTATTTTACCATATGAAGGTGGAAAGGTGGAAGAAGGAAACCTCTTCAAAATGTGTCCCAGATAGTCAAATTTCACTGAGTGGGCTAATGAATGTGCTGCCAAGGTCTTCTTTAAAAACTCAAATTCCTTATGTTTTGGCTTCTTTTGACATTGTGATGTTTTTTTTGTTGGGTACAGAACATGAGAATAAGACTCTTAAGAGCAAAAAAAAAAAAAAAAAAAAAACACTGCTTTTCCGGTTTTGTTGAAACTTGGACCGCTCAGATGAACCTCCCCTTAATCATAAGCAACAAATATCTGGTTAAAATACTATTAATAGCAAGTAAAAAGTTGAAGAAATATTTTAAATGAAAAAACTGAAACTTATCTTGGGACTACAAGAAGCTGGGAGAAAAATGCTAAAAACTGACTTTTTACAAGACTCAAAATGGTGACATCAGATGGGAGCTGCACATGAATCCATCAACAGGACTGTTAAATGATGGAAAAACGTTTTTTTGTTAATGTTCTTGTTTAATGTTACAAATCTTTTAAGTGGAATAAGTACTGGTTCCTCTATTGTATTTCTCCTGACAGCCACAACAAACAACTCCAACTGTACAGAATTCAATTGACCACAAATTTAATTTTATTCTGAGTTTCTTGGTGGTGATTTTGAGAGTCATTTTTCTTTAAATATTAAGACACGAAGGCTTAAAAATGGGTATGTTTGGGGTTGTGTTTGCTTTAATTTACAGATATCAGTCATGATGGTGGCCAGTTGCTTGTCCTACCTCACCTCCACTTTGTTGCTCAAATTAAGGTTTTCTGTCACCCACATCCATCTACCTGAAACTCACCTGCAACTGAGCAGTAGCGTCTGGTTGGTGTCCAGGACCAGCTGCTGAGTTTTCACATCCAGGATAGGGATGCTGTATTTCCCCTTTCGTTCTTTATCTGCAGACATGTAAGAGAGAATGAGAACACAGAACTAAAGCAACATCCAGTTACTTCCTAAGTGCATTATGAATGTGTGGAATTGGTTTGTTTAATAGCAATTATAAGATAAGACTTTTTAAATACACATAAGAAACTCTTGTATTATTTGCTCCTCTCCTGTGAAGTCAGAGGTCAAGGTTAGGTTGTAATTCAGGGTTTTGGACAGAATATATATATATGCTGAAATGGGGGGTTGATAGAGTATGATGTATGTTGTATCTTTGCATTTATATTTAATTCAAAATAAAGAAGTGGCAGTCATTTGACTGACACAATCCAAATCCCCTTGAATCAAGCCAGCTCAATATGAGACCACTTTTAGGGGAAATCCTGGAAGACAAAACTATTTACAACCAATAGATACTTTGGACAGTTCCTGTAAGCAATGTCCATTACAAACCGGACTAAACTGAACTCTTAACTGATTGAAGAACCTGTCTTTGTGAGTCCCAACTCCACACCACATCCTCTATCCAGGCCACAGTATCTGTTACCCTCCTTGCATCCCCTTACTCAAGCCACTTGACAACTTGTGTGGAAATGCGTAAGCAGTGTTCCTCTTGTTTATCAAATAAAGGCATTTCTCCACTCCATCGCTGAGGTTTATTAATGAGAGATAAAGACGACTGTTTGTCCACCCTTCCTTCCTCTTAACAACAGCGGAAACATCATTCAGGGAAGTCCATCCTTCACTCTGACTGCTCCTCATAGAGTGTACAACACACTGCTCAAAACACTCTTCAAAATACAACTATCCCACTGCCCTGTGAGTAGTTCAATCACTTGTAAGGCAGTTAGTGAGTTTCTCTCTAAAGCCTATTATTCTCATTCATTGTCAGCGTCATTATTCCCAGTGGATGCCCAATTGAGCAGATCTAGCATTACTCACACTGCTAGCACTTCCTACACTATTTCCTTGTAATTGATTGTGTGTGAGTAGGAAAGAAACACACGCGCATGATACGGTAAGGGAATACAGAGAAGTTAGAGATCTCCTCCAGGCCTTTTGGGGCCTTTTTAACAAGCTGTGAAGTGGCTACCAGCCCAATTTCCAAAAAATTCAGAACAGTTTTCCTGCTACTTCACCTCACCAAAAGTTAGAGTTGTTTATTTTTTTCAAAACATCATAGTCCTAGAAAAAGTCATCTGGAGTTTTTCTCTTGTAGCATATTTCGACACAATAACATTCATTACTTGGGAAAATCCCTTCTACTGACCTGTCAGGAAGTTTGGAAGAATCACTTGGCAACTTAAATTAACAGTGTAGGTATCAATGTTCAAGGAAAAACACTGTTAATCATGCTATAGTGATAATTCACTGCATCCATCTGTGGAGATCATATCTAGAGAATCAGTCTACAAATTTTCAGTTTTCTTCTGTATGATGTTATCAAAACAAAAACCAAAAACAGTAGTAATCTACCAGATATTGCCGAATTGAAATTATTTATGTATAATGCCATGTTTAGGGAGATATTTATCAATTCTATTAAATTTGTTTTCTAGAGAAAATGATAAGCACATTTCTCTTATAAATGTGATAATATCATAATAAGGTTCATTATAAGAACTTTGCCAATGGCACCGGGATGTATATATATGAACATTCATTTATGTATATGTGAATTTATGCATGTATACTGTGCATTAAAACCATAATAATTATCAGGACCATCATTGTAAGGCAGATTACTGTATTGTTATATTTATTTCTTAAATTTTTTTTAAATTATGTGTCATTTCATTAGTCATGGCATTTTTCAGAAAAAATGTATAACGAAATTCTAAATCAGTGGCCTCTAAAATCTAATTATATAACTACTATTTACTTTTTGTAAACAAAAAGAGAAACCAGTATTTTTTCAAACAACTACAGGAAACAGTTGCTTTGATTTTCATTAAATAAAAGTGCTAAATATCCCTACAGTAAATGTTGGCCGAGCTAATGCAGCGCCAGTCAGTGTTAAGTTAGACATTAATCTAATAGATTTGATCATCTGTATTTAAAGATGTTGAATGCTAGAAAATGGTTTTGAGCTATCCATATGTATCCACAAGTTCAAAACTAGCGGTAGTTGATAATATCAGGTTTCGTTTAATTTAGCAGGAAAAAACGCTACTTTTAGCATCAAATCACCAAGAACACCAGGGAGCTGTGGCGCGCACAAAAGCAACCTGCCCACCGTTTTAGCAGCAAACACAGAGGTGTTCCTGCTCGGTGGATATTTTCCTTCGGTCAGTCATGACCAGTCGTTCATTTATATCAGAACTTCCATTTGACAGGCTCATCAGTCTCAGGAAACAACGCCCTGAGTGTGTCCACTCAACCGGGGACAAACGCACAAGGAGCCCGGCCACAGAGGTCCGCATTATCCAAACAAGAGTCCCGCTGGATCTCTCTTATCTCCCTCGCTGCACTTGGCGCTAACAGAGGTTTACAAGCCGAGCAGCGTCAGGCAAACGATCTCACCTACGACTTGATCGACCGATTACGCGCACACACACACACACACACACACACACACACACACAACACAGCGAAGAGCAATTTGTGAGTGTTTTGTTTTCTTCCACAGAAGAGGCTGACTGTGAGAGCTCCAAGATGCTTAATAACCCCTTACGTCCCTCTAATTTATGGGAAATAATATCAATGACAAAAGTTGTGCGCAAGTTGGAGTTTTCTACAGGCTGCAACTTGCACAGTTTCCTCTTCGGGTTTAAAATAATTTAAAACTCAATTAAAAAATAGCCTAAATGTTTGGCTACAAATAACTCAATAAGAACTTTACGTATTTAAAAAAAACTTATGAAATATATGAACATAAGCTCAAATCTTTACAGCAGGTGCTCTGTGCACCGTGCATGTACTACAGCAAGGAAAGTAAACCTGTTACTCACCTTTTGCTAAAACACCATACAATCCACATAGCAGGCAGATGAGAATACAGTTCATCATGTCTGGCGACTCCGATGCAGCAACCGGCTTTCAAATATAAAATATGAAACGAATTTTATTCCTGCTGTTTCCCCCTCCGCAAAAAAAAAAAAAAAAAAAAAAAAAAAAAGTAGACTACAGACAACACAGCGCACTCGGCTGTTGCGCTCAGCGCCGACGGTTAGTGAGTGGAGATGGCTGGTTTCCTGAGGCTAGCTGCGGGAGATCACGGAACAGGACACCGCGCTTGAACTCCAGTGCAACTTTTTCCCATCGTTTTGGATAGTGGCGTAGATTTATACAGTTCCCACAGCACAGCCACCGGATAGCGGACTTCCGTGACGTCCACTGACACACCCAAGGCGCGTACCAGCAATACCCTTTCAGTTCTCCCCAGTTACCAAGCAATCGAAAAGTGAGGTGTTGATAAGAGAATATCGTAGTATCCAAAATAGCTCTTTCTGACCAATTTTGAAAAATCTTTTTATACATGAAATAGTCCTCCCCGAAATAATAATCTTCAAGCTATCCTATATTCAGAGTAGGATCTGCACCACTGTATATCACAGAGGATGCGCACTGGGCAACTCTGACCTTAAATCTGGTTTGTAGATTGGTACGCGAGATGATCAGCACGTAGGCACCGGAGTAAACGGGTTTGTGTCCTGATCAGCAACTTGGCAGTCACCTTCTCTCATTCCATACCTCGGAAGAGCCTGTCAGACATTCCACAACTAGAGAAAACCTGTATTTTTCTACCCAAAAACAGGTAACCTGCGTTTAAAGGTCTTTAGGTCATTAGATGATTAATATATAAAAATGCTGATAGTCAGACTCCAAACTACTGTAGTGCACAGGTGCCTCATACTCCTCAGTTAAAAGCAGGAATTACAACTGAAGAAGCACAGACTTCCCAATCCAAAGTTAGGCAAAAGGTTAACGTCATAATAAAATTATAGCAAGTAAAAGAGTTTTGATGAGAAACACATGCCTGACCTGCTGTGTTGGAAATGGTGTCTTTAATATGAAGGCAAATAGTCTAATATCCTTTAGCAATAATTTGGGTGTAAAGTGCATCATTCCCTCAGGAGATGCAGGACAAGAGGCAATGGTACGTATTGGCCACTGGGTGGTGATGTGAGCTGAATGAGAGCAGAGAGGGCAGGAGACCCAGGAAAAGGCAAGAGTGTCTGCATAAAAATGATTGGAAGGTTATCACCTGATGATCTTGTTTGTTCCTTGCACGCCAGCCTCAGCTGCATTGTGGTTTTAAGCAGAGCTGTTATCGTGCTTTTCATTGAGCATGAAGTAGAAAGGAGGCACCGTAAAGATGAATTCAAACATCACAGTGAATCTGAAATGCTAAATATATTACCAACTCCTATTGAGGGATTATTCAGTCCACTACAGAATATTTTAAAACTAAGGCTATGACTCAGATAAACACATGATATACGAATGCACATACATACAGATACAGTACAAAAATAAGACACACAGTGAGTCGTAAACACACATATACAGTACACGGACGAATGGAGATGAGGGCAAAAATACACGGTTATATACTTGTGGGGAGAGAGCTCTTTTCCCAGTCAGTAAAAGGACTGATCTGACTTTTTTTTGGCAACACCTGACATGGTCCCCGAGTCTGTTCTGAACACTGCAGCTGGGACAGGAAACAGAGGGAGGGCAGAGACATTAGGAAAACAAGAGGTAATTGGCTACAGAAACATGCACAGAATAACTGGCTGGTGGTCATACTTTGGCCAACCTCAAATCAGTTCTGAAGCTTGATGTTTAAGGATTAAAGTGGGTACTGACCTATCCATCTGCTGCAGGCTGGTCTTTGGTGCCAATTAAGGAGATTTAAACATACTATTACTCTGTCAAACGTCTCTTGTGATATATGGTTTTGACAGAGTAATAGTAACAGTCTTTTTTTTTGGAAAGTAGAGCAGTTTAACCAGATTTCCATCTCCATCATTCTTATGCAACTAAAAGTTGCACATTTATCTGCAAGAGGACACAGTTTACAATAATTGAGGTCCTCTTGTGGCAAGTGCAGCTCAGAAGATGCCTTACATAAACCGAGTGGAGAGTGAAACTATGGAGAAAATGAAAGTAAGCTGTTGATTAAGCAAATGGAGTTATTCCAAGATGGTTAAGTCCCGGAGAGTTTGAACAGCAAGTGGTGTTTGTAATAACCTGATTTTCACCCCAATTTTCTTATCACTGTTTTTCTGATAAATTCTGATTTTTTTTTGCAAACTAGTAAAATAAGGTAATGAGTGCCAAGTATGTTTAATCTAATATAGAGGAAGAAATATGGATCCTAATATTTGTGAGTAGCACTTACAAATATTTTTGCTGATACCAATAAATACTGACCCACAGTTCAGTCTATGTGTGTGCAGACAGCAAAATCCCAAAGCTAATATAGTGTTTTTATGTTATATTATAGTGTGTAATTATGCAGCAAGTATTGCATCATAAATCTTGTATTTTCTAACATTTATGTGCAGTGACCCGGAACCAAGTTAATATAAAAATCTGGTTAAGTGCTGAAATTTTTGTGTAGGTCAACATAGCCACTGTCAGTGTTTTGAGATCAGGTCTGAGCTAGCCAAGATTGTACGGAAGTTGGTTGGTTTGGCAGGGATGACGCCCCCGCTGGCGCATTGCCACAAACATGCTCCCAAAAACCGACTGAATGTGTTGTCGTGCAATCATGACAACTGTCTGAAGATAGGCTCCACATCTGAAACCTTTGTCCTGCGTGTTAAGTCTGTCGTTTTGCTCATGTCAGTCTGGTGTTCAGTCACACCTGTCATTTAGTCTGCTGACGGATCCAGTCAGTGAACTTGACAACCTGTGTGTAGACGCCCGGACGGTTCTGCCTCGCACAGCCTTCACCCCAGCTCACGATCCCGGCCAGGAACCACCGCCTGCCACGTTCTAGACACACCAACGGACCTCCTGAGTCACCCTGAAGCCACAGACCCACACACAGATAAACAATCAGACAAAACATTAACACATTAACACATAAAGAAGAGGCATGCAAATACAGTGTACCTTCTGAGCCTGTTCTTAAATTGTGGCTTGTTCGCCAAAAATTTAAAGGACGTAATGTCACATCAAAATATTTCCAGAGCAGCTCCAGTGAGGTTTCATCACAGAAAGTTCAAGACAAATGGATAGAAATCCAGTGACACATTACATGTGAGTTACTCCCTATACAATGGACGCTCAATGGCTGACTCAATAGCGAGCGATCAATTGAGATTTCAGACACTTGTGATTTTGAGTCATCATCAACAGCTGTAGAGCCAAGTTCCACTGTGGAATTTTTGAGGGCACTATAAAGTACTGCACATTTGCACACTCAAAATTCAGACGCTCAAAGAAAATGGACAGTAAATAGTAAGTAGGGAGTGATTTTCAGACCAAACCTTATTTCTACTGACACGTGCATTTTAACTGACATTTTTACATCCACCATTTCGTTTGACTAAGCATATATTGAAGGACATCTTTTATCTACTCCAAATATGCCCTTGTTTGAACATTATCTGTCTCTTTAAGTAAAGCTGTTTTCTGATTGTGATTTATTAATTAGCTAACTGCTAACCAAGCTAGCCATGATAGTAGCTGTCTGAGGCTAATGTGTTGTTAATACAACATTTTAAGCAGCTGTTTGCTAATTTAGCTACTATTTTGCTAACTGTAACAGTTTCACTCTTTATGTTTACTAGATGAATTACTGTTGTCCTTCCTTTGAAGACTTAATGTTGATGTTTCCCTCGTGATACTTTGTTTCGGTAAATTTAACTAGTGTATACTTTGATCAATCCACTTTCCCTGTACTACAATAATTTTTACTGTAATCATTTTTAATACTTTTGGTCTAACTATTGTTCATGAATTTTCATCCTTTTTCTGTTATGTAATCTCTCTCAGTTAATATGTCGTCCAACATTGTTTTCACAGTTTCAGAACTGTTTCCAGTAAAAACCCAAAAGGCCAACACCTGTCTTCAACCTTTATTGGAAATGCATTTGGTTTGCGGCATAGCTGTGCCTTCACAAGCAGAGATGAGCAAGGGAACATTAAGACACTAATATTTTCTTAATGCACAAATGCTATGTTGTGGTTTAGAAAGAAGTTCTGGGAATGTCGATAAAATAATTGAAATTTATTTCAAGGAGGCAAGCATTTTGTGGTTATGATTAAGGGTAAATTTCCAGACCTCATCACACAATAACTCTGGGAATGACTGTTAACAGTATTCAGTATTAAAATAAAATTCATACATTATCACTAATGCACACACTCACCTGACAGGCGTCAACCCCTCCCTGCAAGTTCCCAGCACAGAGCATCCTGGGAGTGACAGCGTCGTCATACAGCTTGTTACAGATGTTCCTGTTGATGATCTTCACTGAGGCCTCTTGTAAGCGAGAGGCCAGCTCACCTATGGTTAACACAAACAAAATGGAAACATTTCGGAGTATTATGAAAAATCTGACTACACCTTGATGCTTGTCTATACTGCAGCTGCCTCAAAATTACTTTCCAAATTTTAGCAAGTCCCTGATTTGCAGTTAAGTTCCATTAAGACTATACTTTTTGTGATCTAGCTCTTCATTTTCATTAGATACTTTTGACCAGCTATTACCGTCCTCCATGAGGACTCCCCAGCCTGTGACATAGCAGCTGGTCCCTGTGGTGAACATGTGTGAGGAGGCGGGGATACACACGGGTTGGACCAAGTCGTTGAAGAAGACAGGAGCACTGAGCTCGAGAAGGGCGATGTCGTAGTCAGAGGTGAACTGGTCGTACTGTGGGTGGAGGAGGATCCGCCGGATAGGTCTGGTGGCTGCTCCGTTGCGCCCCATAGTCATCACACGCATTCCCATGTAGGCCCGCCATGCACGAACATCTGAGTATCTACAAACGCACTATGCATGAACAGTACATACACATCAATTATGACTGTCATGATGAAGCTTTCAGGTATCTTTCTTACTTAATGGCATCTGAGTCCTGGAAGCAGTGAGCTGCAGAGATGAGCCAGCGGTTTGAGACCAGAGTGGCTCCACAGACGTGGCCGTAGTGATCCATCTGGAGGCTGACCTGCCATGGCCATGACCCCGCTCCAGCATCAGAGCCTCCCACTATCTTAGTACGCTTCCTGGGCCTGGTGCCACAGCCTGGGAGGGAGAGACAGACAGGGTGACAGACAAGGAGACGAAAATGACAACTTGAGTATCCACTTTGGGAGGTCAGAGGAATTTCACTCCATCTTTAGTCAGAAGTACAGGAGCCTGAGGCTGAGTTTGGTGAGTGGGTACTTACCACAGCGCAGTTCATCAGAGCCGTCAAAACAGTCTTTTACTCCATCACACTCAGGGTTGACCTTACTAACACACTTTCCATTGCCACATTTGTAGGAGGACGAGGAGCAGCCTTTAAAATCTGAAAAGAATAAAAGAAATACTTAGCCAAAAAGAACTATTAGAAATATGGAAAAAAAAAACTTAAACAAACTAACAAAAAAATCTCTTCAATCAGTTAGTGAAACAACAAATGGCTGATGTCACGAGCACTCACATGCTCTGGTACAGTTGAGTTCATCACTGTGGTCTTTGCAGTCAGTAACACCATCACACACTGAAGACCTTGGCAAACACACCTTGTTGGGACACACGTGGTAACATTTACCTCCTGACAGGAGATAATGGAATGAACCCCATCAAGATAGCTCTTAATACACAGTAAAGCACATGTAAATGTTACATTAGCATTAGTATCTCTGCTCACCACAGGTGCCCTCCTCACTGCTGTCTGCACAGGTGCTCTGACTGACACACTGGCTGCTTTGAGACTTACACTGGCCGTTACCACACAACACTTCCCCTGGCCTGCAGGATGCTACATGTTTTACACATATGTGCAAACATGCACAAAGAAACACAAAAACACAAACAAATCTGAGTCTAGCACAAGGTTTGTGTCTTTAAAATCAAATTAATAGTACACTTTGACACGCAAATAAAGGAGGCAGGCATATATATACAAGACAAAAACAACTTTTCAACATCTTGTTAGCCAAAAAACAAATAAACAAAAAACAAACAAACAAAAAAAAAAACTAAATTCAATTTTAAAAATACAAGACTGGGTGGGACAAGTGTACAGCCCATAGGCAACAAGACTTACAGCATTTAGCCTCGTCTCTTCCATCTGAGCAATCTTTCACTCCATCACACACCTTCCCCAGAGGGATACAGCGCTGATCTCCACAGCGAAACTGACGAGGACAAGCTGGAGATAGATATCAGGGAAACGTAATTTCAATTGTTTAATTGGTTAATTGTTTTTTGCCTAGAACTGATTTAAAACAAAATTTACATCACACTTACAAAATCGCTATGGTGGTGTGAAAGCATCAGATTTTACTTACCCCCCTCTGGAGAGAACACTTGGTAGAACAAGTAGAAGCCCTTGTGAGTGAGAGAATCATCGGAGTGGAAGTGGAGGGAGAGAGGAGAGGAGTAGACTTGCTTTTTGCTGCTGTCTGATACCGGGTTACACAGTCTAGATACAGAGGAGCACAAAAGTAAGGAATTTTACTTTCAACATGCAGCCACAAAGATTGGAAAGTGGATGAATACTGTCAAAACATTTGACAACTAAAATATGACTGATTTGGGTGAATTGCTAATCCTAACCCTTGCTGATGTGCACCGTGGTTGCAACACAGTTCAGTTTCACGACTCACTTGACCCCGCCAATATCCAGCCAGTCTTTTTCACAGCCGTCTGATGAAGGGGAATCCTGAATGTCCATCGTCACGATCGTCATGGAGATCAGGTATCCTGGCAACGGCGCCTGATGAGGAAACCAAAGTCAACTAAAGAAAGCTGGAATGTTGACAGGCTAAATAACAGAGGGGTGATTCACTCTTTCATTCTTTTCTTTCCATTTTCTCTTTTACTCTTTCACCGTTTTTAAACACACACACGCACAAGCACATGTATGTACATACACTCATGTGGCTCACCCGTAGTCTCCAGGTGCAATCTATATTAGGAGGGTAATAAGAAGGGTAGTATGTTGAGGAAATGGAGCCATTCCAAGAGGAAATTGACCCTCCACAACCTGCAGGTTGAGATGGTAACATCAATAGGTGCACAGAACACACAATAACACCGGGGGTAACTTTACTCTACATTTGCTAATCATTGCAAATAAATCATTCCAGCAAGAAGGCAGTCACATGAACATATCACACAAGATTGGTAAAAATTTAGATAGTAAGTATATATAGTTAAGTCTGTTTGTGAAAGCACTCCTACCTGCTTTTGGGATGGCCTGAAAGTATGCTTTGAAGATTGCTCCATCCCTCTGTCTGCTGAAGGAGAAGGTGACCAACATGACATTCCCAGAAGAGGTGAGCTTCATGACCGGAGACAAACCTGAGACAGGTAGCCCACACCACCTGAGACAGGTACATGCATCAAGTATAACCACATATGAAAATATTAATCAAATTAATATACAAAGATGTTCTGCTTTTGCACTGACATCACCCTGTAAACCCTGTTGACCTCTGACCTCCAAAGAAAGGTCAGTTACAACAATTTAGACAAGTACAATATGAGGATGCTGCAGATGTTTTCAAAATTACTCCAGTCTAAAAAAGGTCATAAAATGTCTTTACCTGGCAATGACCTTGTTCTGTAAAGGAAGCAGGAAGTCGTAGGCTGAGAGCTTGTGGGCAGTGCAGCTTCCTGGTGTGGCACCATGCAGAGTGAGGATGACCAGTCGGACTACGTGACCTGATGGCACACGTAAACGCCACTGGTAGTACGGTTTCTTGGGACTCACGAGGCTCAGGGTGCGATTGTTGCCATATTTGGCGTAGAGGTCAAAGGACATTGCTACACAGAAGAAGTGATGGAAATATTTAATGGCGTTACACTGTCTGCGTTAATCACATTAGTGCGCACATACAGATCAGTGACAAATGAAAGCAAATACCAACACAAAGTGTCTTAGTAAGGCGTTATTTTATTATTCAAGTCTCTAGAGCCCAAGTGGAGTAATGAACACTAGATATTTCTCTCATTTGGTGTTTTAATGGTGGCAGTGAAGAGCGCTATCTAATATGTCATTCCAGAATCTTCCGTAGGTGTTCATTATGTTGAGATCTGGTGACTGTGAAGCAAATGATTCACATAATTTTCATGCTCATAAAACCATAAGGCCTCTCATGCCTCGTAAAGAATCATCTGCATTTGCTATGTTTTTCCACTAATGACTAATTTTTTTCCTTTAATTTGTCACCAATGTAGTCAAGTACACTTTGTTACATGCTTGTTAGATTTAGAAAGGCAGACCGGGCAAACAGTCTTACAAAGTTCCCCTCACCTTGGAAGCCAAGCTGCCACTTCCCACTCTGGATGCTATTTGGATTCTTAATCTTGTCTGATTTTTCTTCTGATTCAAAGTTGTCAGGATCCAAACCTACACACACACGCACACACACACACACGCACACACACACACACGCACGCACGCACGTACGCATGCACGCACACACACACACACACACACACACACACACACACACACACACACACACACACACACACACACACACACACACACACACAAGATGTCAAAATACTATTGGTAACACTCCAGAGCAATATACTAAATAAAACAAAATTTAAGCATTTACAGAGAGTTAGCTGTTAATTACTAGTTTCTAAATCAAATGTTTTGTATTTGAAATGGAAGGGTGTATTAAGCATTTGTAGAGTTATTGTATAGTGTTAAGCTAATATCTACACACTGCAGAAACTACAGAAGTTTAACACAGTAAAAACTACATGTCTACATATGTGTGTGGTTAATGTGCATGTACTCTATGCAAGCAGACAACAGTGAGAGACTCTACCCAGTAGATGGAGCATGTCATCATCTTGCTCCATGTAGTAGTGCTGCTCGTTGCAGCTGTCATGCTGCACCTTGTTGTTGCCGGGAAGCCTGCGCTGCAGCTTCTCTGGGCTGGACCTCTGGATCGCTTTGGCAACGTCATCTGGGGCAGAGAATTTACTCCAGTAGAACACATTGAGCCCTTCTGCTCCTTCACTGTCACACAAAGGTTTTACAGTGTGAGTGAAAGTTGACAGAAGGGGACATATAGCTGAGAATGTTATTGTCATGCATATTCTTTATATTCATAAATTCTTGCACACTGCAGTTTATCAGTGGGTTTTGTTTAGGCGCAGCGTACCTGAAGGCAGTAATTCCTGAGCGCAGGTAGTAGGAACTCCATGGAGAGGACTCATAGAGTTCTGAGAACTGTTTTAGAAAAATGAAAAGGAAAAAGACAGAAAAAAGCACATTGACCACCTACTGTACACACTGAAGTGCTGTAGCTGTGATTTCACAGCGGTGCAAGTGAGGTAGCTGTTCCTGTGTAAATGACACATGAACATACCCGCTCGAATTGGCAGCCTGTGTTCAACAAAAGCATTGTTCTTGTTGCACAGAGCTCCATTGTGTTTCTCCCCACTGGCTGTATACAGGTAGGACCTGGGGTGGTATGGGCTCCCGGCCTTGAGTTCACCTGTTCTTTAATGAACAAATCGCCACACAGATACTATGACCAATTAACAAGCCTGCTAATTCAACCTCACAGCTGATTAAAGGGACATTACTTGATGTCAATTCAGATTTTTGGGAATTTCCACCTATAAATTCTGTATTTCCGAGCTGCTGAGCAAGAATGTTTATTGTTTTGCTCCAAAAAATCAAATCCCCCTTCTCATATCTCTGTCCAGCCCCCAATACCTCTCTCATCCCAGCCTGCCCTACTGCCCCATCTCTCCCTCTCAACCCCAGCATCAAACTGAGGATCTCCTGCTCTCTGTAATGTATGGCACACAGAGTGGCTGATTGTTTGAAAACTACACAGACAATGTTTTTATTGAACGCCTGCTCTTCCTCTCAATCTTGCTGCCTGGGCCTAGAAGGGTTCACAAATGCCGGGCTTGTCCTCAGCCCTGAAAGGGCCCTGTCCCTTGGGTTCTGCGAACTTGCACACAAACTGTGCCCAGCTCCTGTTTCAGCTTTACATTTAACACCACCAGAGAGGGACGGAGAGATGGACAGAAGAGGGGAAAGTCGTGTGCAGAAAAAAAACACAGAGAGATAGAGGAGGACAATGCAGATAAGGAGAAAAGCAAACACATAAGAATGCACAATAAAACCAAAGGAGAGGATAATGAGAAAGAGAAAGAGGGCAGCAGTGTTTTGAAAGCACAGCATAAAAAACACTAGTAGACTGCTATAGTGAACCATATCAATGTTAGAGCAGCAAGATCAGCTTCAGCCCGGAGTGGATAGGTCAAGCAGCATTCTAAAGTGTCATTCACAGGGGAGGCAGTGACGGACAAGTCCAGCATTCTACTTACATAATGGTTCAAAGCCTTAGCCTGCAGGCGGAACTGTGGAGAGGTGGAGTCAGTCAGCTCTGAGGAGAAGCTCAGGTTTGGGAACTCCATGCTGCCTCCAAGGAAGAACACTGAGGAGGGCGGAGCTGGGGAGGAGGACGTAGAGGTTTGAAACGGATGCACTGTTTCACTGTAGGTGGAACTCAAAATAAACACATTTTTGTGGACAGGGGAGGTATAAGAGAAATCTAAAATATCAAAGCAGGTCTGTACTCACATGTTAAATAGTTTAGGGTCAGTGCAATGGCAGCGGTGAAGGGAAAGAATGGCATTAGACCTAGCATCCACTTCCTCCGGGACCCACAGGCTGGAGCCCCCGCCCCCTCCACCCTCTGCTCTACTTGATCCTCAGGCTTCGTGGGGGGGCTCGGCGACTGGGTGGGCTCCTTTAACTCCCCCTCTCCCTTCCAGAGATGAAAACATGACTCAAATATCATACCAGCTTTTTATGTCTGTGCTCAAGTGGCTTCTGATTGTTTGGATCTTAATTTTATGTGACCACAGCAGAGGCGCAATAAAGAAACTGCAGCCTATATGCCAAAATCAATGAGCCATAGATTTTATGACTGAGCAGACACTGATTTACTGAGAGCAACGGCGAACATCTTTGAGCCGCAAGGATCTCCTGAAACATTTAAGGGCTTGGCAGGATTCCCTGGGGGAACAGACAAAGCGTGGCTAGAGGGGTCTGCTTTCCCACGGCCTGGCTCTGTAGTGTCAGCACTCACTCAAGTAGCATCGACATTCATGAGAAACAGACCCCAAAATCCCTAGAGACGGATTTTGCTATCTAGATGAACCGTGGATGTCTGGGTTTAATAGGCACTGATTATTAAGTATGCCTCTGGTGCTGTGTAAAAAAAAAAAAAGTTTATTAAACGCACTACTTTTGCGATATAGCCAGAATAATTTGAGAAAATCGTTCTTTTGCAGAAAGCAAAGCCCCGATTGGCTGCGCATTTTACGCACAATGAAAAGAGCAAAGTGATAGCTTACCTGTAGAGCGGGGCTGCCTGAGTGTCCATGCCCAGAGACGCAATACACTTGGCAAGTTTTGCTTTTGGGGAGAGTCCTCATAGCACTGTCCCGTTTAGGTCCGGAGAGGCGATATGCAACAATTCCTCAGGCATAGAAACGATGGAGAGAGGGGAAACCCCGCTGTCACTTCTTCTGAAAAAAAAAAAAAAAAAAAAAGCGCAGAAATCCGACCTGTGCGGCTCGGATGCGGCGGCCATTCACCGCCTCCCGTTTACCTGAATTGGGCGGCAGGTGTCACACGGAGCCCCAGAATGCAGTGCAGGGACAATGGGACCACTATGAAAGGGTACAATCCACACAGCCGTCTGTGCGACAGATATTGTGGGCAAACTTTCTCGCTGTGTACGCAGGAGCTGTGTTTAAGGGGAAACGTGTGAGAGGTACTACAATCGGAGCTTGGCTCCTGTGCTCTTTGATGCTCCACAGGGGTGCAAAGCAAGACAGAACCTGCAATTAAAGAATTTAACACGGGTTTACAGTCTGAGTCTTTTGAAGAGGTAGTGTAGCAGAAATACCTGGAGAGCATAAAAATCTTTCAAGGCTCTTTATATTTATTTTGCTTCATTGAGGGTGTCGTTTTGGGTCACTAATCAACAGCACACTGTAGTATCACCAATAGGCAGTTATTGTTGTTAACATATAAAAAAAAAAAAAAAAAAAATCGCACATACACGTGCACTGTGTTATTGTTTATTATTTGCTGTGAGCAATTGAATATTTAAACATCTGCTGCCAGAGGATGATGAGTTTCATCATGTCAGCTAATATGGCTGTAGATCCAAGAGGTGAACTTGTTGACCCTAGTGTAGACCCCGGGCAGGTTTGGTCTTCCACATCCCGCCCCCCAGCTGACAATGCCAATCAGGAACCAGCGACCCCCTGATGCCTGACAGGACAGAGGACCCCCTGAATCTCCCTGAAAAACAAAGAGTACAGTTATTGAAGAAAGAATGCTTATTCAAAACGGCAAACACCATTTTTTACTGTTTCACAAACTAGTATGAATGAAAATGCAGGTGACTGAGTCAGATGGAGGCTCACCCTACAGGCGTCCCTCTCTCCAGAAGGGATCCCGGCACACAGCATGCGTGGTGAGACAGGGCCGTAGCTCTTCTTACACTCAGTCTGACTCAGTATGGAAACCTCTGCTTTCTGTAGGACTGAGGGCAGCACCTTGTCTGCAGGAGGGCAAAACATGGACATGCAGAAAATCATGCAACTGACAGTAGCACATAAAGGGTGCAGGAGTTGATAAAGATGCTGTGTCAGCCTGCAACAAGTTCACAAAAGTGGTGTGATACAGCAACAAATTTAGAAGGAAATAGAGATATCTAGGGCATGTAGTTGCATACTGAATTGAAGTTATGTTAAAGTATAAAAGTAACTGAGCAGTATCCAAGGTACTGCTCACCCTCCTCAGAGCGGTATCCCCACCCGGTGACCCAGCAACGGTGGCTGTCCGTGACAGTGTGGGAGGTGGATGGCAGGCACACAGGCTGGACCAGCGGGCCGAGGGAAGAAGGCCAGGGCTTCTTCAGCTGCAGCAGGGCAATGTCATAGTCAAACGTGTATGTGTTATAATACTCGTGCACCACAATCCGCTGGATCTCAGCCACGTGTTTGGCACTGCCCTGCGTCAGCATGCCAAGATGAGCGTTCCAGTTACGTGGGTCAGACAGCCTGCAGGGTTAGAGGTCAGCGGGAAAAGACACTGAAGAAGGACATTTTGTAAATTATACTGGGTCTAATAAAACTTGATAATAGACATGTTAATATGTACAGTAAGTGAAAGGTTTGTTCATAAAATCAATATGGTAAACCAGACGCCTTGTGACTTCTTTGCACTAGATATAGCTAAAAGCTCATTTTCATCTGCAGTTCCTGATAAGGTAATGTTTGCCAGATAAAGTAAATAACTTGTCATAACTCAATAAATTAAACTACAAATGTATAAAAAACTGTAAATGTGAAAAATTACCAGAGGATGAAAGACATAATTTTCCTTATTCTATAAGTTATAACTTCATCACTATTTTTATTAGATTATCAGGTTTAAATCTGCACTACACACCTAAAAATGATGTGATTCTGTCATTAATTTTCTTGTAATACAAACATTAACCTTTTTTTTAAATTTTCTTCTAATTACTTAATTTTACTTTTATTATTTTGACGTGATGACATTTTTATATAGTTATTACATAACACAGTGGTTCCCACCCTTTGGGTTGGGACACCTTAGGCACACTCAAGATAAATCTGAGGGGTCACAAGTAAATAAAACTAATTTTTGTCACACAAAATTATTTAATCTTTTTTCCAATTTTTCCTTTTTTCTTTTGAAATACTGCACACTTGCTCACAAATCCTCAGAACTCATGTCCACACAAAGGCATAACCTTCAATGGGGGTTTGCAATGGTTCATAAGCCAAACAGTTTGGGAACCACTGCATTATCGGTTACTATAGGCCTGCTGCCTACTATGATATATCTGTGGTTTTTACTTACATTAGTCATTACAGTGAGCTTCTAACAATAACAGAATGTTGTTAATCAACAGTGAGGGTGACTGACCTTTCCTTGCTGAAGCAGTGTGCAGCTGAGATGAGCCAGTTAGACGAGAGGACAGAGGCCCCACAATACAGGTTACCAGAGAAATGGAGGCTGACCTGCCACGGCCATTCCCCTTCCATAGAGTTAACTCCACCCACGATGCGTGCAGGGCCTGTGGGTAAACCCACCTTCTTCACCGGCGAGGGACGACCACAGGCTTGGGAGCACATAGTGATGGATTTTGTTGTTATACTGGTTATATTTTTAGGTTTTTATGTAAAGGAGCATGCGTTTTGTGTGTATGCACATACAAAAAGGCCCCTGCTGGTTTTGATGGATGTACAGTATACATGGACACGTGCAGCATATTACATATCTTCATATTGTAGTAAAAAATTTTAAGACATTATTGCATCTTATGTGTACCACTGTGAGAGATATAACAATACAGATTATTACTAATATTATTATTATTAAATAAGTGCAGTTTAAAGACCTATTATAGATTTATATGTGCCTAGTGTGTATGTATCAGTGTGAGTATACAGTATGTGTGTGTGTTTTTACACCTACACTAATCACCTATGTTGACAAACTGATTCATCACCAAGACAGATGGGTCTGCTGCCGCCTTATTAACGAGTACAGTTTTGACGTATGTGTGTTCATGTGCGCACACACGCGTGCATGTCTTTGCAGTACCAGTGAGGGATCAAAGACAGGCCTGTTCCCATCGCCTTGACTCCCCATCATGATAAAATAACAGCAAACAGAGAGAGAGAGTGCTATTACAGAAGGGTCACCTCAGTGCTGCAGGTCAGCAGGTTTGGAGCTCACTGCCCAGTGGATTATAAAATAACAACAACTTTCTCATGACCCCACATAAAAGGTCTTGCAGAGAACTGGCAGTGAAATGGTAGCACTACCTACCAGTTGCTTGATTAAGAGTAGATAACTCAGCTGGGACATAACCCAATGTGTGTGATCATGGTTTAGGTTAAGTTGATAAATCATTGAACTGTTCTTGATTTTAGGGAACATAAAATTAAAGACACGTTCCTTACAGGCACCGCCCAACAGTTATGCTGTTAGTAAGGTGAATAATTATGGTAATGATAAAAAGGTGGAGGAAACTGTGTTTCAACAGCATCTTACTTCCATAATTCAACATATTTCTGGCTGCATCTGGATGTTCAAGTATGGAAGCAATGCAGGGCAGAACAGATGAAAAATGTTTGAGCAGAAATCTGAGCTGTGAGCAAGTCTGAATTCTTAAAAATGAATAACTTTTGGGGTGTACTGGTAGTCTATTTAGAAAAGGGAACAGGTTTTGCAACATGCTATGTACATTCTGTATGCTGCAGTTGGCGTGACTCTTAAATGTAAATGTTGCATGTTTTACCAAGGGGGGAACTTCAAGATATATTATACGGAACAGGTAATGCAGAACACTCACCACAGTCCGCCTCATCACTGTGGTCCTGACAGTCGTGAACACCATCACATTTAGCATTCTTCTTCAGGATGCAAGGGCCACTGCTGCACTGATAACTGATCGCAGAGCAGGTTGTTTCTGACAAAAACAGAGGACATTTTGCAATTATGAGTGGTTAAAGAGTGAAAGGGCCTACATATTGCTCTTTAAAAATGGTAAAAATCCATACCCTGAGTGCAGTTGATCTCATCTCTTCCATCAGTGCAGTCAGTCTCTCCATTGCACACAAACAGAGGATGCAGAGGACTGCTGCTACCACAGTTCATTGAGGGCCTCGCTGTGAAGATATTGAGCATTTTTCCAACACGTGACTAAATGCTCAGCTAAATATAGTGAAAGACTTTTACTACATTGTAATGTGTTGCCAGTACCTCACAGTGCCATTTGAAAAAGGCAGGGAAACTGACAATAAGTAATCATAATGTTATACTACTGATAATTATAACCAACCACTATACTGTAACCCTTAGGACAACATACAGCAGAAGACCTCGTCACTCTCATCCTGGCAGTCATCAAGGCCATCACAGCGTCGGCTCTTCTCCACACACAGTCCTGTGGAGCACAGGAAATGGCTCTCTGGACAGGCTGTAAGAAACAAGAAGAGAAATAGAGCTAAATCCTTTAAATTAAAAACATTAAGTAAATAAGCATAAGATTTTTTTTGTGCTTCATTTCCACTCTATTGAATGATTAAAAGGCACCACAAGAAGTTTCTAAGGTGATACTGTTTAAAACTATATAAAACTGTATTAATATAGCGGAGGGTACTCTACAATAAATGATGCTGTACAGTTTCCCTTTGTTAAGTATATTGCAATTGTTAAAATCCACTTAAAAAAAAAGTCATTAAATCCACATTGAGATACAATGAAACATAAATGACCAGCCTACTGCATATTATAATGAGTCATGCTCTGGTCCTGTGGTGCTTACGTCGGCTGATATTGTAGCTGCTGTAAGATGCCTGAAACGGCTGAGCAGAGTTATGTGAGCTGCAGCGAAACTCCACGTCTGGGCTGTGGTCAGCGATCCGAAACACCGTGCGGTGTCCCACGTAGTTGCCACAGAAACTGTGGAGAGGAAAAGCAACCATCAGCAAACCATCACAGGATGCTGTTGCTGGATGAATAATTAAATGCACAATTGAATACTATGTAAAAATAACTAAATAAAACCTCCATTTGATAAGATGATTCCTTCTAGCTTAGGGAGACATTATCTATTTTTGTAGACATTTGTAAAAGTTGACAAAATAATATGAAATATTTCAGTGTAAATTTTGTTTTTAGTTAAATTTTTCCTTTAAATCTATATGCATGTAGCTGTACACACATACATGATTTCATTAACCTTCCACCAGCCGTGGTCACAGCTCTTCATGTCCTTTGGTTTCAGTACATAGTTCTGAAACTGCAGAGCAACTCCTAAAGCACTATTAGACGTCTAGAATAAAAATATAAACAGAAAACACAATCAATTAAAGCTATTTTTAGTCACTATTTAAGAAAAAGTCACCCACAGCTTTACAAGTCATATATGTGTGTGTGCTCTACCTCAAACTTCCAGGTGCAGGAGCACTGAGGGGGCAACAGGCTGGGGTGGAAGGGGCTGTAGATCTGACCAGTGATATCAGGCTCCAACTGGGTCTCAATATGAGACATACACACTGACAGACAGAAACAGACTTGGGGATTATACTTACACCCCCAGCCAATACTGTATGTTCCGCAGCACTGTTACATATATAACAGAGGTTCACAATCTGGGGGTTGGGGCATTGAGAAGGGGCTGTGAGATAAGTCTGAGGAGTCAGAAGATGATAAGTCCAAAACATCTTTCTTTCTTTCTGACTTCTCTACTCATTCCTTTTATCTTGTGAAAACTTCAATCATTTTATCCCCTCAGGACTCTAAAAAAACCTAATTTGAAAACATTTAAGAAGGGAATAACCGATTTGATCCAACTGACCACAACTCAGAGACATATTAAATCCGTGACAAAGGACATCTAGATATTGCTTCATTATTCATGGTAATTAGCTAAAAAGGGCTGGGAACCATTGGCATATAAAAGAACCAGGTAAATTGCATCATACTTTTCTCAGCGATGGCCTCAAAATGTCCTCTGAAGGTCTTGTTGCCACTTGTCATTCTGAAGGACAGCAACATGACATTGGAGGTAGAGACAAGGGAGAAGGAGGTTGACACTGGCTCACACAACCTGCAGCACAGAGATACACCTCAGTATATCTAAAGTTTGTTTTGAAGGACTTGAAAAAAAAAATACAGTGGAATATGACAAGCAACATGTTGAATTTCTTGCAGCTTTAATTTGTGGAAAAACACAACATTAACTTGTAGGCAATGGCCCCTTTTAATCAAAGAAAGGGAGATATCTGCAGTCCAATGGAAGCTACACTCTTACCTGTGTAGAATGCGCCCTCTCATGGGCAGAAGAGCATCGTACACAGTCAGGGCATCATTCACACAGTCACTGGGCTCAATGAGGAACGAGGTGATGGTCAGACGGATATTAGACCCTGGGACAGCAGTGAGCTTTACATGGCAACTCACACCACCCCATGATGAAAAGATGTTTAAAGGGACCCTTGCCCCAGGAAGGTTGGCATACATCTTATCTACACACTGTGAGCCTGGGAGGAGAAAAAAAAGAAAACCTCATGGAAATGTCACCTCATGTGACATACAGTAGAACTTTTATTCATCTAAATTGTGTTTTCACCCACCTGCTGCATTTGATGTATAATCTGAGCGCTGAACAGCTGCAGGAGAACACAAAAATCAGTCTCTGCATTGATATATACACTAGAATGCATGTACAGAAATACAGACGCACCATTGATGAGAATGGAGTCTATATCAACTGGAAATCCCAGTAGGTAGCCTACAGAGGACCTGTTCTTGAGGCTTGTGTGGACAGAGTCTCTGAAAATGGCGCCTACACACTCCTCACACACTGCTGGGCTTTTTAGACGAGGGACCACAAACACCATCCAGAAATGCACCAGCACACCGCCCTTATTGTTGTTACTGGACGGGGAAAAACAAGTTTACATTAAACCTTTAAAAATAGAGTGTGTTGCTTAGTTGTAAATAATTGGTGATGCTTAAAGCTGGAGTCGAAACTAAAAAACTAAATCATAAATATCAGCTGGGAGTCTTTTTCCTTTGCTTTATGATGATGATGACTAGCAGGGCCACTGTACCTGAGGTCTGAAATGACAGCTTGCTTGTACAGTCTTGCCACTGAGGACATCTTGTACACGTTGCTCACCTGCAAGACACCTGCAATTAACACTAAGACTCCCTTAGCTAAACATTAATTGTCATGTAAATAACAGGGTTACACTAATACTTACCACATGTTGGATTTTGTTTGCCATGGATACAAACTCACTGGATTCTGCCTGGCGGTACTCTGGGATAAACTCCATGTTGGCAAGACGGAACATGCCGGCAAAATACGCTCCACTGTTGCTTTCCCTGCGAACTAAGGAAATCAAGTCAAAATTTGCATCATATGGTCCAGTTTCAAAGTAATGTAGGTACATACCAACAACAAATCTCTGATAACGGACTTTACGTCCGATATCATCTGATATCGGACATAAAGTGCTACTCTGAATGACGTAAAAACACAGAATTGTAAATGCAGTTTTAATAATGAGCAGTTTATCAAATCAGACGAACTTGCTACAAAAAAAAGTACTGAGACATGATAGCTGGTAAAAAAATTGGTAAATATTAGTATTATAATTATGCTCTGGAAAGATACTGATTTATTCATTTTTGTGACAGGAAAGTATAAGAATGCTTTCCCTTACATATGAAGACCCATAGCAGTGACCACATGATAACCACCACCACAAACACCACCACTGCGATGATGACAGCAAGATGCGGGATGTTCAACAGACGGGCCCACAGCTTCTTGAGGCCCTTGGGCTTTCGTCTGGTCTTTCTGTACTTCCTGCGCAGCCTCTGCAGAGTGTGGTCCACTGTGGCCACCTCCACAGACACATCTGCAATCTACAGCCGGGGGGGGGGGGCACATTCATACTGTAATGCAGAGTGCCATTATTGTAGCAGTAAATTTTACTTGCCCTTTCAAGCAGTCATTTCAATATGTCCTGATTCTAATAGGGTTGTGGTTAATGATGCTGAGATAATATGAAAAGAATAGCATCACATGTAGCTGGTGATCTACCAACAATGACATAAACATGTGTCTGCTGGTAATGATGCTCCATTACAGGTCACTTTAGCTTGTGAAGGGGAATGCCTTAAAAAAGCCTAACTCCATCAGATGTAACACTCGCCACTTACTGAGTTACCCAATGCTCATATATTATTCATTCAGTGTCATCCCATACTGTGCAAGTGGCACTTAATCCATTTCAAGTTAGCATGGTATAAGATTCCCACTGGAGGAAAAAATAAAAACATTTGAAACTATTTTACACATATTTAATTAAGCAACATGACAACAGATGTGACTTAAGGCATCTGATGTATGAAAAGACTGTCTGTACTCTCAAATCTTCAGGGTTGAATCAGGAGAAAAGCCATATTCCTGTTTAAAATTCAGCTTAGTCAAGATCATACAATTCTAGTTACCTAACTTGAAGAAAAAGTAACGCGTCAAGGATATATCTTACTTACACTGGCAGTGTCCTGTTGAGATGCATCATCATCTCTGCTCGCCTGCTTGTTCTCCTCACGCTCTGTGCCCATGACACAGACATCTCATTAAGCCTCTATGATCGAATTCCTGATGTCTGGTTTTCAAGATCCATTCTTTTTCCTCGGAATGAAAACTGCTTCATAAAAACAGCAGGAGACACAGAAACGGTGTAGAGCCACACAGCACACTGTTTCGATGCACAGTTGTCAGGTGTGTGAAACCAGATCCTTCTGCACAGGCAAGCAGTAGAGAAACAGGGAGCTCGCTAATGGCAATGTACCTCTTCCAGTTCTATGGCCAATGTTTCATTCATTAACCTCTATTACTGAGGTTTATTGACTTCACTTGAACTAATATTCAACAGCCACAAAAACTATTTGTTAGTAGCTAGTTACATAAGCAAACAACTATTTTAAAGTGAAAATGCTCATTTTGTATGTTTGTACAAGAGTTTTATTTACAATGTTAACAGCATAGATGAATGTGTCAGTTATTTTGTCCTCTGGCTGTTTTGTGCTCAGAGCTGAACGACTCGCAGCAAAAAAAAAAAAAAAAAAGGGTCCAGCCTTAGTGAAATAACCTAAAACCATGGTTGTCAACATAAGAGCAGAATATACACATTGTTGTCATAATTAAAATTAAAAAAAAAAAAAAAAAAATCTTTCAGCTGGAATTAATAAGACAAAAGGGGTGAGGTTTCATCAGCTTTAGTGAGCAGCAACTTTAACACAAAATGGACAGTTAGTATTTTAACACTTTTGTCATGCCCCATACGAAGTGAAGGCACTGAACTTCCAACATGCAACAAAAATAGACACATAAAGAAAGACACATGAGGCACAAAAACAAAACCTGATAGGACATTCACAGACAGGAAAATACAGGAAAAAAAACAAAGTTTTCTTTGAGTCTTCAGGACGGTTTGGGCATGCTCAGATCATGCACGGAGGGGGGGGGGGGACAAGGGAGCAAAGCCTCATTTCCTGAAAAAGGCGCTGCGAGTGATGCTGTACAACAGGTGATAAGGCTTTCGTTTTGGGGGCTCGGCCAGTGAAAAGACCTGTTGCTGAGGCACACTGGTTGGAATGGTGATGTGACGCTGGTGAAGTGGGTGAAGGTTTTGGTGGTGGGGTGGGACAGAACCAGAGTAACCAATGGCTAAAAGGTGAATAGGCAAAACAGAAAGTCAAAATTATGAATAAGGAGTAAATTAAATTGAAAATAAAGTGAATAAAGAGTGAAAAATATTTTCCTTACATTTGATCTTTCCTTGTTTGGCTCTTCTGGCATTAACTATAGCCTGTTTTCTTTGTTCTTCACTGATCTCCATTCCTGCCAAGAAACACACACAAATACACCTTCAGGTCAAAATATTTCCGACCACCCCCTTCTTCAACAATCTTTAAAACCTCTTCACCCTTTACTTGACATCTACCCACAGTTGCTGCTCTGTATCATGAGTGAAAGGAATCCAGCTCAACTCACCCAACTCTTGGTCTTCCTTGACTCTCTGTCTCTCCTTGGCAAAAGCCTCTAACCACCTCTGCTTGTCCTGGGCCTTCCTGCAGCACAGCACACACACAAACTCAAGAGTGGAGGCTTGGCGCAAACGCAGAGCGTTCCTCAGGGTCAGGCCCAGGACTGGGTCCCGCCCATCGGGCACGTCCACCACCTCGGTATGGTCCATATCCAGCCGTTCACGGTAATGGAGCAAGTCTCTGCGCAGGACGTCTTTTTTGCAGAAGACCAGCTGGTGGTCAAATAGGAAGAAGCTGCGCTGCTGCATTTTGCCTTGTCGGATGATTCGAGTCAGTTCACCAGAGTGGATCAGCTCTGAACTGCGCACCAGAACGTCAGGTCCCTACAACAACATATTTACAGATGCATAAACACAGAGTCAAATGATCTGTACAATATAAAGCAACATTCTTTGGCAGGTTGGCGAAACACTAGTCATCATCACCTCCCAGTGCAGAATGGCGACCTGCCAGTGAGCGATGGTGTCAACACTCTCTAGCCGTCTTTTCCTCTCATTTATCAGACTGGCCACATTCTTCATAGCCTCATATGCTTTGCTCACTCCGCTGTAGTCACTGCAACAAATCAGCAAACGAACAGTGAGCACAGCACCCAGCATAGACATAAAATTGATAAAGATGACATTTCCATTTACAGTAACACACTGCTTCCATCTTAATCATAGAAAGATAATAATAAAACCACAGTGAGTTCTTTATTTAAGGTGAAATGGTTCTAAACATAACGCAGTGAGTTGAATGTATCCATAGCAACAGGCATCTTTGGATCCCACAGCAATACTAGTACATTGAAGTAGATGGCTTATGACCTATATACTGTATACTATTTTATAAATGTTAGTGTTGAGTTATTGAAAATACTTTTTTTACACTCTCTGGTGCAGACATGCAAAGACAACCTTCACTTCACTACAGCTTGCACCAAAGAGTGTAAATAGTGATATAAGATGTTCAAATTTACAACTATTGCTATAAGTAAAAGAGCAATATACTGTAAGCAGTGAAGTGATGAATTTCCTGAGGAGTACCTGTGGTCCTTAGGGGTGTACTTGAGCAGTTCTCCCAGCTGCAGGGGGTATTTACAGATCTTCTGGACGGGCGTGAGCAAGAAACCGGCAATGGAGATGTCGATCATCTGCTGGAGGAGCCGGCAGGCCTCAAAAAAATGTTTATATCGGCCCAACTTCATGAGGCGCTGCAGCTCAGCACAGGCCGCTGGATGGGTGTTACAGTACTCCGAGTAGATAGAGAAGCCCTCACCCTAAGGGAAAAAAAAAGAAACATTCCAAGAAAAATTAGAGCTCAAGAATCAGAAATACATGAGTTACATAGTGATGAAGTGAATTTTGGAAGATTTTGTGTGGGGCCGCTACCTGCAAGAGAAAACAAGAGCCTATTTCACTGAGATGTGGTTGGACTTTGTTGTACTTCTTGTCCAGGTCTCTCAGAAACTGCCTCTGAAATCTGTAGAGGTCCTCTATATTGCTGAAGATGGTTTTCAACTGCTGCTCAGTGAACATTTCCGGGAGTTTACGGCATTGTCGGATGTAACCCTGAAAAGATAGACAAAATCTTTATATTTACACCAACAGAAGGTATGAAAAAAGTTCAAATACTGGCCAACAGGAGGTGCTGGATGAGACAGTTAAACATTTTAGGATAAGATGCCTTTACTTTTTTAAAGTAATTTCTGAAATACAAATGTAGCTTACTGTAAATATTTTAGTACAAGTAGTTGAGAAGAAAATGTAGGCCCGCTTAAGATTTGTGAATCATGTCCAAAGGACAAATATGACAGAAGCAGCAGGCCAAGAGTTAAATGTTGAGGCTCATACCTCACAGATGTCTTTGAGGTGCTTGATGTAAATGCGTTCAGTGTTCATGATTTCCTGAACCACATTGGTTCTCATCTGCTCCCTGTGCTGAGAGCTGTGTATGTCCCTGGGAGTTGGATCCTCCTGGTCTGCCACACTCTCTATGCTTTCTGTACTCGAATCTTCCTGGTTCACTCGCACCTGAAACACATTCACCCCAAACACAATGGGACCTCCTGAGCAGCGTTCAAATCAAGAAAACACAAATAAGTATGTCTGCCAAAAGCAGACTTCAAGTCAGGATTAGTTTTCCAAACATATTTAGCCCAGTTGTTTTTTTTTTTCCAGTCTCCACACTATCATACAAATTTAAAAAATATGGCCATTGACAGTTTTTGTGATTCAATAAAATTAAGTCAAAATGAACATTAATACAAAAGGGAGAACAATAACTACTTAAACTACAAAATGCTCAGATCTACTTCACATCACTATGGTAACAGCATGAGCAAGTTTAACCAGCGGTTTGCCTGTTTGGCAAAATTGGTTCAGCTACAAGCAATTACACAGCAGATGCCCATCTGCCAATCAAATAACCTAATCATGGTTACCGCAGCCTGCCTAATTGAGACTCAGCTGTCAATGAGTTCTGGTCACCACAGAAACCAGTTGAACATCTGAGATTTGAACCCTTCCACTCACACTGTTAAAAGGGCTGGTGAGGTTTGTTTGGGACTAAGCCAGTTTGCAAGTGCTTTTCTGTGCTGGTGGAGAGCAAACATGTGTCAGACACACAGGTCAGGTAGTCCACTTACCCTTACAAAGCTGGAAGGGAACCAGGCCTCCCTGTCAGCCCCCCTGCCCCACCACCAATCCTTATGTGAGGCATCCAGGACACGGATAACATCTCCAGCCTTGAAGGCCAGCTCCTGCTCCTCCATAGTTACATGGTCCCAGAGAGCCTCAGCATACACTGTGTGGCCTGAGTTTATCCACTGAATAGCACATACACAGATAAGATAAAGATACAATTACATGCAGGCTAAGACCATGTCTAACATGTAAGATTATGTCTAGACTTGTTGACACTGCAGAGGTTGTCTGTTGCGCTGAACTGTGGCCAAACATCTTGAAAACACAACACACACAAAAACGTTTTCACATGGCTGTTCATGAGGCACACATACCACAAGATAAATGTTGCATCATAAATTCACTACGTATTCTTGGAGGAGATGTTTATGAGTGTTGCAACGTGACAAGTGAGCTACCCTCCTGAGCCTCACCTCGTTGAGCACAGAGATTTCCACCCCTGGCTGGAGGTAGGGCGTGACGTCAGTGAGCTCATCAAAGCTGCCCTCCTCCTCCTCACTCACGGTGTCATCAAGTGTCGCCGAACACTCAGACACACCATCTGCAACATACATAAAGAGGTTAAAGAACCGTGTGGAGATGAAAACTTTCTGACAAGATTAAATAATCCACAGAACAAGCCAGAGAGGCAAGCACGCCTACACCTGGCTCTATACCAACATTTTCCTCAATTTTCCCTTGGATTAAATTATGTGATCCCTTGTCACATAACAGCACCCCCCAGTTCTCACCACTGAGCACTCTGTGGAACCTTCTCCGTCCAATGCGATCCAGTCCAATGGGGGTGCTCTGGGAGAGGGCTGAGGGGCGGAATCTGGCAGACACTGCTCTGTAGGGGGGGACCTGGTGGGAGGGGATGGGCGGCCGTGACAGGGGCTGCAGAGAGGACAAGAGGAAACATCCTGGGATTGAGAAAGAGCTCACTTTCTCTGACTTTCACCACTTACCTGATGACTCAATGTCCCATAAAAACAGCCTTCGACCTCTTGACAAATAACGTACATAACCAAGACCTTGATCAAGACCTTTACAATTATTTGGTACTTCTTGTTTGTTTTTTTTAAGTACTTTCTTGGGTATTTTAAACCCTTATAGTGTAGAGAGAGATGACAGAAAATGAGGGAGAAATGCAACTGAAGGGTCCTGATGTTGTGATTAATGGTTGACGTCTTTAATCTCTGAGCTATAGAAGTGCCCTGACTTCTTGTCTTGCACTGTATAGTAGTGCTCATTATTTTTGGCTTTTATTTTTTTAACAATTCTGAATTTATTTATAATTTAGTATGTATTTGGTTGGGTACAATTGTGCTTAAATATTAAAAAGAGGGGAAATGTTTTTTAAAATTACCTCCTGCAAAGCAAATGCTCTTTACCTTAAACATTTTTTGTTTAGATTTTGCGTTTTACTTACTTAGAGGTACTTAAGCGAATATTCAGGAGATGCTTTGCATTACCCCACACTTTCCCACTTACTTTCTACATCTGTAAATGTTACAGAGAATGATCAGCATGCTTTTGACACAAAGTGAGAGGAGACATAAAATCAGTTTAGACTGATCTGATCTCCCTTTAAAATATCCAGGTATTTCTTTGGGTGAAAAACTATTGAAACAAACCTCATCTCTTCGTAATATGAGTAATAATGTGAGTGATAAACTGGTTTTTTCAATATATTGAAAAACACAGGTTTAAGTTCGAATATACTTATAACCAGGAATTTAATTATTTGGATTCCTTCATTGGTAACTAGGTCAGCCTGTGCCTAAGCTTAATTCCAATCATGACTAGTGTAACGTGTATGTGCAAATGCAAATGGGAACAAACAACTAATCAATTCAGGTTTTTCAAATACTGTACAGTAGGTCTAAACTAACTGTAGCAGCTTACAGAAGGAAGGCGGTCATCCTTCTCCTCAGCATCAGGAGGGAACACATCCACAACTCCTATCACTGAGATGGGCCGTTGCCTCCTGCACTGAATGTCCCCATTCATGCTGCAGTGCGCGGGGCTCTCTCCATTCACAGAGGTGTCATTATGACTGAAGTGTTTATGCAGTGATGTGTTTTCTGTACTTTCCTCAGCATGCAGTTCTGTCACTTCCTCAGGAATAGAGTGCGTCCTGGAAATGAGCTGCCCGTAGTCAGAAATGGGCCGAGGTCTCGGACGCCCGGTCCTTCGCCTGGGCTTGACAGATGATGTTTCTGTGGAAGTCATGGCTGCATCTGTGGTTGATGTGGGCGATGTGGGTGACTCCGAGAGGCATGTTGGGGAGATAGGTGGTGTGCTGTTACTGGTTGTTGGTGAGACATGGTCTGTTTGGAGAAGTGCTTCTCGCCCTAGCTGTTCTGATGTCACCTAGGGATCAGAGGAAAAAGTTCAAAACTCAATACGGGTGATGATGTTGACTTTCCCCTGTTCAATGACCTGAGATGTACAAAGATGCAGAACATAATATCTGCTGGGAAGAACATCTGTTAATCAGAAACAGAGCGAAATGGTACTGCAAGTTATAAAATTCCCAAGTAGACAATTGTCTCGGTTGAATCTCAAGGGGGGAACCTTGTGAGAAACTTGATTTGCATTTGAAAGTATTCAAGTTCACACAGTGATTAGCTCCACATATCGAACACAATCAACCCATATGCTTATCAAGTTCAAACAAAGATCTGCAACAGAAATTGCAAAAATATTCCACAATCAAATGTTATCATACTCTATGAATGTCAGCAAGTATTGTATGCTCAATGGTCAAATATTGGCTAATGGTTACTCATTTGGAAATCGTTGGTATAAGTTTGATAGTGAGCCGGTGATATCCAACCTTACCTCTTGGTTTTCTCGATCTGGGCCTGGGCCTGGGCCTGGGCTTGGGCCCCGGCATATACACTGGAAAGGCACACAGTGGACTAGCACCATTGCGAAACACACACAAACACAGACTGGCCAAGTCCCTCAATATTTTGGAGGCCACTAAAAGCCACCTGATTTCTAAAGTAAACAAATCTGAATTTTCTAATTCATCTTCAAAGTCAAAATCCTTCTCTTTGACCAAAACACATTTCACTACAACAGTCTGAACATAGTCCTGTCTACCTGATGGTGCTGCTCACTGTCACAGGCCCAGTGTCCATGGTGCTGGACTTTGTTCCATTGGCTGCAGCTAGCGGGAAGGGGGAGAGGCGAGGCGGGGGATGTACTCACTCATAGCCATCTACCCTCCCACAGCAAAAGGACTATGGAGCTGTTTTGCGTAAGGGCCACTAATCATGAACGAAGACTAATCATTAACTCTGTCTGCTCCATCAGTGTGCCTGGTAGCACAGAACAGCTGGCTTCAGCATGTGACCCTGCTGCAGCAAAAATCAGTATATCAAACCCAACGGACAGGAAAAGGAAGGAGAAACACCATTATGCATACGTCATTATTTATTTGACACTAAAGGGGACTGTGAAGCACAAGCTTAGTTTTTAGTATACAAGCACCGTACTGACAAGTATCACAATGACATGAGAACGTCTCATTGGGTTAGAATTGTGACAGATTCAAAGATCACTTCGTAAAATCATTTAATTTCCTAAGACAAGGGTCAATGCCATTCAACTGGAAGATTGGTTGCGCTATTCTGCATGATAAGGAAGATAATAAATCTTTCCTCCGTCTTTCAGTGCTTCCTTCCTCACTGAAACTTAAAAGAGCTCTTCATCCTAATGATTTCTAATCCCATGCTTCTATTTGCATTGACAAAGGGTGCTACTGGTTGTGATGGTGTGAAACATTTTGCAGCTTTGTGGTATTTTAGCTGCAGTACGTTTTATGCATCTGTAAGCAGTGAAAAGCTCTGGAATCAAACAGGCCAGTTGCATAAAGATAAAAACCTAGCTTGATGTCATCAGTATTGTTTTGTAGTGTATTATACTATCCCATGAGCCAATGAACAGGGAGGAACAGGTGGAGCAATACTAACTGCTAAAAAACACAAAACAATACAAAAAAACCCCAAAACCTATATATTGTATGTTACAAGAAAATGGAATAATTTCACCCTTCTGTAATCTTTACGCACATGATATGCCAACTTGCTCCCTTACCTCGTTTGGTAGCAACTTGCCCTCAGTCTGTTCTGGATGTTGTGAAGCCTCTTTTTGGCTGAGTGGAGATGAATCGCAATCTGCCATCTGTTTATGACCACTTTTTGCGGCTACAGCCAGGAACTCATAAGGAGCAGGGATGCCAGGAGAAGTCTCTGTTCTATCTGGTGGATCCACGGAAACCGGGTTGATAAGGACCTGGTGCTGCTGTGGGCTGATATCGTGTTCAAGCTGGTGAGGAACCAGTAGTGTGTGTTTGACAGACATGACCCGGGCTCTGACAGGTGAAGGCCGGCGCTGTCGTTCACTGGTTTGTAGGCAAGGCACACGGCGGGTGTAGTCGTCATGGAGACGGCTAAGGGGTGACATGGGAGATGGAGATGTAGGGCTGGGGGAGGGACTTTGCTTGCGTCGGACAGTTAGGTCAGTCATGCTGCCTACTAGCTTCAGCATCGGCCCCTTGGTCTTCACAGGGTTCTTCCTGCAGTTAATAGCGTGGCCTCGAAGGTCCACTGAGGAGGCGCTGGCTGTTCTCTGGATGTTTGGTGTCCCATTTGACATGGTAGTCCACTGGAGTTCTTCCTGAGGTGAAGGAGGACCAGGAGATGGGGCTTTACGTCTGAAAGGTGCCTTAAATATATGAAGATTTTCTGCGCTTTTGCTCATCCTACTCAGCACCTTCACATTCGTGTTGTTCATGTTCTCTGTTTGTACACTGACCTTGGATGTCTGATCTGGTTTCTGACTGTCTGCAGCTTCATTTGTGCTGCTTCCTGCAACTCTCCCGTTACCCAAGTCAAGGAAAGAAATGCGCCCAGCTCCATATGCTCTCCTGATACTCCTTGAGAATCGCGAGTTGCGTGTGGGACCATCTCCTTCATCATTTTCCTCATCACCATAGTCCTCAATATCTGAGCCACACTGACTCATCACTGCCAACTTTTGTCCTGTAAAATTTCCGTTAGGCACACTGTATCCTTCTGCTGTCTCTAAATGATTTGTTCCATCATCTAGATCAGGGTCAGTTTTGGCCATAATTGTGCCGGTCGCCATTTCCTGATTTGATGAAAGGACATGCTCTCCATCGTAGTTTGCTGCCCCTCTACTCTGGATACCTTGAAGCACAGAGGAGCGGAGCTTTTTGAAGGAGTCCACAACCCCCAGTCCTGAAAGTCCTGACCAGGACTGGGGTCCACTGTTGCTGTTGTCGCTGTGGACTGAGATGGGACTGTCAGTGGTTGGACTGTGAGTAGGGACAGGGCCCTTCCTTGAGTTAGAAAATAGCCTCATAATTCTTGAGGAGTAAGGCTTTCCTTCAGGTTGACCTATAACAGGGTTGGACCAAGCGGAGGAGTTGATGCTGTTCAAGTTGTTCTCGTCAATGTGAGGACCTGCAGTTATCGGCTGTATCTGGGCGCCACATCCAGACAGCAGATATGGGACTGCACTTCTGTCACATTGACTCTGAAATGGGTATATATCACTGAGGGGTCGGCTTCGGATCAACGGGCCAGCTTTTGAGTTGTGGAAGCATGGGCGCGAGTCTTCACTTGTGGACAAGCCTCTGTCCTTTTGTTCTGCCTGCAAAACCAAACAGAAATTAATTTAGTGACCTCTGCATGTTGCATAATAGAAGAATTAATGGTCCTTTTCAAAGTTTGCAGTGCAGAAATTAAATGTGCTGATAACTACATAGAGATGTATTTATTTTATTATGAGAATTAACTATTGTGTGTTTACAGTACAGTGTCCTCTGTGATGGTATGTAAGAGAGGATGATGGAGGGAAGAAAGGGAGAGACACAGATAAACAGACAGATGCGTATCCCTCAGTGTGCACAGAGTCCAGAGGAGTAAAACATCTTTCACTGACAAAACTACGTGCATTAGTCCTTGGTGCCATATTTCAATGTCCAAGGAGAGCTGAGGCCCAGGTTGGGGTGGTGGTGTGCTAAATTCAGCTTTATGTGTGTGTGTGTGTGTGTGTGTGTGTGTGTGTGTGTTTGTGTGTGTGTGAGTGATTCGGGGCAGTGGCTAATGCAGCTGAGCCTTTGAAGTGGGGCCTTGTGAGCGTGACTAAGCAATGAAATTTGCTAATCCATTGTGATTAATGCAATAAATTGCCCAGTTTTCTCCAGATTACGTCAGTGATGAGGTGATGTGGAGGGGGAGGGTTGTATGGTCATCAAATCAGTGAGACAGTTCAACCCTTTTATACTAATACACAGAGAGCTCTAATTGTCTGTCTGTATAGGTTTGCTACCAATAGGTTTTCACAGCCAATATTTTGACTTATCATAGCAGGAAAAGCACAGGTGTTACTAATAAAATTACTCAAGTTTCCCAGTAAGCAATGACAGGGTAACAGTGATCCTGCAAGCACAGTTCCAGGACCCTGTAACTGAAGCATCTAAATTGAATGAATTCAGCCATCATTAATCTTATTATTTACACTTGTACTTCTGTGACATTTCAAAAAGTATTCTGTGAAAAAGGCCTATTGTCAATTTCATAAAGTCAGACTTTGTCCAGGGCTCTTATATGACTAGATTCAACCGTTTTGGATGGTGTTCAAAAGGCCACATAATGGCTCACCAAAGTCCCTCTATAGCTGGCAACTGACTTACAAATATTATATAATGTCAAAAAGATAACAAAATTTTAACTATTAAATGACTAGGCTACAGAAACTACATTATGGTGATGATAATGACTATATAGTATATTGAATAACTATGAAATGTATCATCCAATATTGACATTTTTCAAATAATTTAAAGTTCATTGTCCTTTCTTTAATGTACCCAAACATTTTCAAAACTTTCCACACCTAAGAAATAATGTCTTACCTAGTCAGCCATGTTCCAGAGGCTTTTTCCAGAAAAGTTCACTGAATCCTTCTGACTGTCATGCAAACTACAATAATATATGGTTATATTATTAAAATCATGGAGTGAGACCAGACATGATCTAGGGCTTTGGATGATAAGATGAACATAATAAGAGGTTTATAACACACAACAATGGAGGTCAAGTGTTTAGTAATGTACAGTATTTTCCAAAATCATAACTTCTCCTATGAAGGTATATTTAATGTAATTACAACTGTGTTATACAATATTACCATTCATTATCTGTTTTTAAACCAGCATCCAGTAATGGATGCTTCACAGGAGTTGTTAACAACTGCATCGTCAATAAATAAAAAGACCTGCTTACAATGGTATTACAGTATGTGATAAATAATTAATTACCTTTTAGATGCTACTTATAGTGCTAAAAATAAAGTGTTAGGGATTTCACAATATTGCTGATTGTTTTACATTTCTGGTAGTAAAACTTTTAACAACAGAAATAGTAACCCCCACAAATATTGTCAATATTATTCAAGTATTCAATTACAAATATTGTGATCAGCATTGATTTGTTAACACAGACCTTTTTAAAGGTTTGAGGGCAGCATTGCCTTCAATCTTTACTACATGCACATACAGGGAGTTGCAGGGATCCTTGACTGCTCCCATGCCTCCCGTCCCTATGCATGTTCAGTAGCAGATGGGCTCTCTCAGTCAAACTCTCTGTGGAATCTGCTGTCACTTCAACCAGCTTGCTCCATCACACCGAACACTTATGTAAACACAGAGCCACTGCTGACAAGCACCACTGCTGACAGACAGTAAACATCCCTCGTGAACAATGTGATGCTTTCAAAGCAATGCTGAATTGTCTTCTTGTGCTTTGTCCTCCTCAGTCACAGAGGAATCGCGTTGAGTAGCAACTGGAAAAATAGAAAGGATCAATAATTCCAGCTATTTTCCAAGCAGAAAGATAGGAGATATGGAAAGAATTTCTACAGCTTAGGTAGCTTGTTTTTGTTTGGAACACTCATATCATGCTATCAGCCGTTCTATCAACTGTGCTATCCTACAAAACACCTTTATGCTTTCTCCCCCTACTTGGCGCCAACTGTCATAGGCGAGTTGGTGTCTACTAATACTTGGCAGTGCTTTGCATCAGAACCAAGCTGACACTGATGGTCACCGTTTAACAAGAAGACAACACAGACTTTAAACATCAACAACTTATGTGCAATATGCTTTATACTTCAATAACTGTACAGCTTGTTAGTTTATGTGACTTTTAACAACGTCCTTTAAAACTGGTGATGGTTTTATGAACCTTATTGTATTTTTAATCTAGACTGAACGTATGAATCTCAGTGGCAATGTTAGCTTTGATGTGCATGGTATACAAACTTGTTTCACTGTTGAATTGACCTGTCTGTTAGCACTCCATAAGTACCAGTTTTACAAAACAAGTTTAATACTGACAACTGCAGTTTTCTTAATTACAAAAAGCATTGTTCCCCATAGAGATAAAAAGTTAAGTTATTTTCTACTGCTTTATATTTAAGGCACTGTATTTTTATAGTGTACACAACACATATTATGCAATGTAAGATGCATATCTAAAAATATTATTAATTTTATATTATTATTATTAATCTATTTCAAAAGTTTAAATTTGAAACTTTGGCATCTTCTTTTCACTGAAGTTTCTGAAATTACAAAAATAAACTATGCAAATAAAATATGCTATTGTAAAAAACCATATTAAGTCCATAAGCTTAATCTACAGCTATGCATATTGTAACATCCAGACAAATATTACTTACGTATGTATTAATATCACACCCTCTGCAGATCACTTTTAGTATGTTGAATTTTCCTGTATCATCTTTGCTCTGCCGGCTTCCTCCTGCTAAGCAGTGAATGGGTGCGGCACACTGGGACCCAGGTTCAGAGTTAATTAAGAGCTCAGGGAGGAGCCCCCCCCCCACACATGGCAGCCAGCTGGAGCCAGTGTCAGATTAGACTCCCAGAGACAAGGATGAACACACACCAGGATACATAAACATGTATACAAGAGCTAAAAACATGCGCTCTAAAAACACATGCGCAAATAGTTAGAGCATCCTTTCACATAGTGTATGGCCCATGTCCACGTGTGTGTGTGTGTACACGCGCACTCGCACGCATGCATCCACAGATCTGAGCAGGGAGTAAGGCATTTAAATCATTGACTCCCTTCCTGTTTGGTTAGAAATCTCAGGTGGTTATATAAGGAGTCATAAATGCAAAGTGATAAGTGAACTCCTGCCCAATGTTCACCTCTGCAGAAGCATGTCTTGCCTGAGGCTAGGATAAAAGTCATCAGGCCAAAATGAACTGAGCATTAAATTGAAAGACCACCAGACAGAAAGTATCAAGGGCAAGTAAAATTTTCTGTGATTTTCCATTCTCTGGATTAACTCTGAGACACACACAATCACCCTGGAGCAACACCGCCATTCCTTTGTAAGCTTTCACTTAGCCGGTCCCCTATTTGTCTCAATGAATAAGAGCTGTGAGGAAAACATATCTCTAGGATGTCCTAAAACAACATCACATTGTGTTTTGAAGTACAGTTTGGCTGATTAATGTATCTCTAATCAGGGTGCGTAACTAGGGCTCTGTGAAACTTAAGATGAATATATGTTGAGTACTAGAGAAAAAGTTCACTGTATTTTGTCTTTGAAGTGAATGAGTGAATGTGACTGTATAGCAAGATTAAGCAACACCTCACAATATTCAGTATTAAATATTTGAATCTATATTCAAATCTTTTTAGCCTTGATGCTTGTCAGCCAACCTCATAGCCTTTTTCAAAGCAAAGATGAAAAGTGTCAGCAAGTAGAATCTGAAGGAAATCTTCCATGTGAGGGAACAGTATGTGGGAGTGTGTATGTATGTCTGTGTGTGTTTACCCTATCCCTCTTCCTTCCCAGTAATAATCTGATTAGTGGAGCTTTACCAGTCTGTGTTCAGGACTGGTTTCATCTACACATGATAGCCTAATCAGGGAGACAACTAGGCTATTCAGCATCGACTAAGAGTGACACAAAAAGCTTGTTAACAGCCCACCAAGACTTGACTGTAGGGGGCAATTTGGCCTGAGTGTATTATGTGGTTTCAGGATGAAAATTAAGAGGTAAAAGTTAAAAATGCACCAGCAGTGTCCACAAGGAGTGCACCACCTCTTCTGGGGTGAAATAAAAATAAAAAAGTACTTGCAATCTGATATCTTTATTATTCTTTATGGCACTGGTTTGCACAGAATGTCCTGTCATGCAGTAGTATGTCCTGTCTTGAACAGGTGAGCACATACGAGCCTACTCATAGGCTCTGGTTTAGTTTCCTGTTTCAAGTCTCATACTTGGCCATGACCTAGTTCCTCATTTTTTGATCTGGTAGAAGAAGGAGCACAGGTTATGCCACGCCCCTTTCTATTGAGCGTGGGAAGTAACGGCACAGGCCAAACCAGGGAGTGTCACTAGTCTCACACAGGCAGCCACTCACTCACCTGATCTGCTCTGGAGTGTCATAGAGGCAACCAGAAATCTAACACCACACACTGTACAAGGCTTAGTGCGGACAAAACACCACAGAGTCTCGCTGTCAACAGTCAAGAGTTTAACCTGACTGCGGTACAACAATAAGCAAAAGGCTGCTCTATCAACATTCAAAAACCATGATATAGGAATCTGTGACAATCTGTAACAGTTTCCCCATCGGTGTGTGAACCTGGAGAGATTTTATACTCCAGATCTAAAATCAGTTTTGATAATGAGCACCTGGCACAAATGGTGGATTTTTACTTAACTAAGTCACAGCACTGAAAATGGCTTTGTTGAAGTTACAAAGAACATTTCTTTGCTTGTCCTGTGGAATTAAGAGCAAAAGGAATGAAATTAAATCAGATTAAATTCATAAATTACAGAAACAAAGCTCTAGGTGTTATATTTTGTGTCTCATGAGACAGAATTACAACTGTGTGTGAAAGAGAAAGTAGCGTACTGTAAAATTGTATTGTAGTTGCTTAGTCCTGTTGTCAAAATTAGTTTTGGGGCTTTATAAAGCAGAGGACTTTTTAAAGAGAACTAACTGTTTAGCATTGAATGATCTAGACACAAGATTTTACCTCTAGCATAAAAGTCTGTCTGGGGAGAAATGAAAACAGGTTCATTAACTAGGATTAAGTTGTACTGCTGACTGCAGACTCTTACAAGAAATATAGCTAAGTTAGTACCTGCTAAGAATGAAATAGTCTCTGAAAACAAGGAGCTCTGAAAAGCGATTATACTGAGTAGTTTTCTAAGCGCATAAAGAACTCGGGGCCAAACTGCTTATTTATTTCTGCATTAATTAACTTTCTTTGGCCATAAAGCTCTTTGTAGTTGCTTGCCCCCAGCCCCTCCTTCACCCACTCCCTGCACAGCCTGGCATCTCCCACATCACTATAACAACCAGGGCTGTAATGCACTACAATAACCCCCTCTGGTCCCGTTTTAACCGTTAACATAAGAGGGAACATCACTGCAACTATAATGTGATCAAGGAATAACAAATAATTTAAATGAGTTTTTTTTAATCATTTATATTACCTAAAAATTAAATTAACAGCCACTTCGCAGTTAAAAGAAAAGAAAAAAAAAATGTTGCTCACCCTGCTCATAGTCGCTGATGTTGTCCTCCTTACTTTTTTCCTCACATCAACTGAGCAGCTGTTTTTGTTGCTTAGCCATAGTGAAGTCGCCTGAGTTTCTATGAGGTCCTACGGTTTGCTGCCTCGCATTCGTTGTCCTCTCGCATTGCGTTGCTTCTGCCAACTAGTTACCCCGCAACATATTCAGACAAATGGCTAGCTGGCTAGCTGGCTGGTTGGCTGGTTGGCTGGTTGGCTGGCTGGCTGATTTCTTAAAAACACTGGGCTAGCAATTTGAGCTAGCTCACGGGCTCACTGATAAACTTCTTCTAAATTGCGCAAGCTCTACGGTTTTCAATTTCGCTTTTGCCAACCGGCATAACCTGTTGGTAGTCAAGTAAGTTCAGAAAATAAATACTGAGTCATGCTATATCTCCTGAAGTTTCTCAAGAAAAGCCCATAATCTCGCTGCGGATTCCAGTTAAAAGACGTCTTTCTTGGAGGATTGAGGTGCCGAGCATCATTAGTGCACTTGTTGCAGTGTTTGTAAGGGGCGGTGCTTCGAGAGGTTACGATCGAGGTTTACTGGTTGACCGTAGCGTGACCGTTCCACTGAGAGCAAATCATAATTCAGTATATTAGTCTGTGACCGCAAAAAGCACGCCCACTGTGGAACGCGCTTCATTGAAGCAAAAAACAAAAAAGACAAGACAATACTGTTCCTCATTTCCCGCGGCTCTTTGAAGACAAAAAAAGACTGGACCTTCCAGTTGGTGTTGCGCATCTTTCTCGTTTCATGCCACTGTGACATGGCAAGACAATTCATGTCTCAGGTATTTTTGTTGTGCATGCCCATCCCCCAATGCCAGAGGAAGACCCAGAGGAACACAGGATGACTTCAATTTTTTTCCCTTTATTGTAAGACAACAAAAATGCAAGAAAGAAAACAGAAACCAGAAGTCAAATTCACTAATAACCGTTAATGTGTAAGAATCATTTTACAACTGTAGTTGGTTAAGAGAGAGCTGCTTTGAACCACTTAGTTAATCAATGACATTGAATTGTATTCATAAGCCTGTCTTGATGGAAAATCTTAATAAAAAAAAGTAGCTACAGTCACAGCAAATGTAGTGGTGTAAAAACTACAATGTTTCCTCTGAAATATAGTGGAGAAGAAGTATTAAATAGCATAACATGGAAATACTCAAGTACAAATAACTGAAATTTGTGCTTAAGTATATTGCAGGCTGATCTCTCCTGATTGATTTCTTCTTTTTTTGCATTTTTTTCTGATGCCTGAAATCATAAAGTAATCATGCTGCAAAGATTAAAAACCCAGAGAAGGTAGTGTCATCATCTTCATCAGCAAAGAGCCCATTGAACAGCTCTCCTCCAGCCACCTGCAGCCACACCTTATCCCCCACCTCCAGGTGCAGCACAGTGCCCCCTGCTGCCTGGTCCTCACTGCTCTGGTAGTTATCCATGGTGTGGATGATCTTTGCCCCGTTCTTCATGAGAACCACCTTCATGTTTCTGGAGAAGACAGTGATGTGGTAGGTGAAGTAGTAAGCACCTGCTACAGAGCATGTGAATCTTCCTGTTTGTGGATCATAGTGATTCTGTTGGTTGTAAATAATCCTGTCAAACCGAATCGGTGCATTAGCTGCTGGGAGTTTAGTTAGTGCTGTGAGTCCCACAGAGAAGGCGCTTTTAGAGATAACAAGTGCATCTCCTTTCTCGCCCTTATCACCCTTCTCTCCTCGAGTCCCCCTGTCCCCACGATAACCAATGTTACCTTTGTGACCTGGAACACCAATTTCCCCCTTAGGGCCTGGCCTGCCAGGGGGTCCCAATGGTCCCTGAATGCCTCTGTCACCTCGAAGGCCAATTTCCCCCTTTCGACCCGCTGGTCCAGGAGGCCCTAAATCACCTTTAAGCCCTTGGGGTCCAGGCAGCCCAAGCTCTCCCTTATTTCCTTTCAGGCCTATGGGTCCTTGAAATCCTTGGGGCCCCATTTTCCCAGGAGGCCCCTTTTCTCCATTATCTCCCCTTTTTCCTTTGAGCCCTGCTGGGCCAACTGCACCTGTAAATGACAACCAGACCACAAACCCCTCTGTCCTTTCATACTGTATAAAAGCATATATAGTGTTTACTATTCAGTACATACATATTCCAGAAAGCCAGATAAAGGTCAACAAATATAACAATAAACTGCTTTAAAGTATGTGCAAATAAAGTATATACAGCTGTATAAGTAAATGAATGTTCTAACACAGGTGATTTTAAAGACCCATCTATTTTTCAGGGGTGCAATTTATTCTGAAGGTACATACCAGGTTCCCCTTTGTCTCCCTTGTGGCCATCATTGCCTGCTGGACCAACAGGACCAACTTCACCTTTTCTCGGATGATTGATAGATAACGTTTTTACAAATTGTGAAGTTGAAGCTTTAAACATGTGGGAAAATGCCTATATAGTCAAGGTCTGAAGGAGAAATATTCTCTTCATAACTTACCGTGATCACCTTTTTCACCTCTAATTCCATCTCGCCCATCTCTGCCGGGTGTGCCATTGTGCCCAGGGTCCCCTGGTATTCCTGGGTATCCATAAACACAGCCTTTAGTTTGGGTTTCTTCCTGTGCAACACACCAGGCTGCCAACAGAAGGAGCAAAAGAGTAGCCTTAAACCTTATCTGCATTATTGTCTTTGATGCACCTGTCTCACAAAACTAATATCCCTCAATGAAAAAACTTTAAGACTCAAAGTTGAAGCGAGTGCACAGCTGGCCTCAAAACCACGTCCTACTCAAATGCGCATATGCAGCAAACGAACCATCAAACTGTCTTCAAACAGGCATACTCAAGAATGAGTACAGTGGAACAACAGACAACCAAGTCACAAACCAAAGAAAACGTAAGCTGGACAAGAGCTTTGGACAAGAGTGACTTCAGTCCTCTCAAAGCCTTTTCAGTGGTCTGTGTTTTTGGCTTACTTATTAAGTCTGTCAGTTAGACATCACATGTGCCCCTCTGGACATGTCACCAGTTCGCTTGAGGCTAATAATAAGCTGACTCAAATGTATGTGAGGGCCAGACATGCAAAAGGCTACATAGCTTCACATGTACTGCCCTCCTATACAGTAAAGAAAAACAGGATTTTAAAAATTAAGCAAATGATTACATGCTGTCACTCCACATTTCCTCATTGCTCTTTAAAATACCAAGTCTGTAACAATCAACTCCATAAACTGGGTCACTCACACAAAATGTCACGTTTTTTGTGGTCCAAAGTCCAGCCCAACGTCACTAAATTGCCTTAAACAAACGTTTCTGCTCACCTTCACCCCTCAGATGTTATCCAGACGCTGCATACATGAGTTAACCATGTTCAAAGTAAGCATTTTGATTACTTTAAAATAACTGTACAAAAGAAACAGATGCAAAATCATTCCTAGAAACATTTTGTGGTAGTTTTAGTGGCTGTACATTTTTTTCTACACCCTCTGCAAAAGTATGCAGATGTTAGATCAGCTATTAAACAGCATAATTGGAGAAAGTAGGGATTTAATATCTTCAAGGTCACTCAGCAAGGCAGTGGTTTTCTGGCACAAAGGCTTGAATCAGGCCTATCTGGTAGGTGAACTGTCATCATTATGCCATGTCGCTGCGCCTTTATTAGATTGTGTACAGTGAGGAGAGAGAGGAGGGATGGGTGCAAGAGAGGAGCTGGAACATAAAAACCAATGTAAGGAAAAGAGAAAAAAAAAAACACAACACTGAATACACACCATACATCTCTGACTTCCCAGCTATAAAGATACCCAGTTTGTGTATTACACAGACACCAATATGTGTTCACATAATTTATTTTTTTCAATAATTCTTCTTACAAGCCTCCAGATATAAATATATTTAAAAATATAAACATGGCAATACATAAAAGTGCACATTCAAGCAATGTCTTTACCTGGCACCAGAAAGGGAAACTTCACTGTCATACATGTTGGCTGCACATTGATTTACTTGCTTGGACACAAAATGGACACATTATGGACAAAGATATAATCTGACAAATATCAAGGGCATGGCTCAGAACGAATGAAACTCATTTATAATTTGAGGCCAATATATCAGGACCCAGTCTCTGTAGTCCTATAACTAGGCAAAACGTGAGGTTGATTTGGTTACAGAGGATACTGCAACAAGTCTTCAGACAAGATTACAAAGACATCGTCAGTTGTTGAGTTCCATTAGGTTTAAGGCAAAAATAATTATACAATAACAGTTCAAATCCTAAAACAAGTCAAATGATAAATTTAAAATAAAAAAACATAAATACATATAAATAGCATACAACATGCTGTAACAGTGGCTTACAGTATTTCAGATTTAAAATATATATAACACTGATGGCTTGTTTAGTAAGTTGATTTCAATCTTCAGTTCTCTATAAGACTAAATTGATGTTAAATGGCTTTGAGTTCCACATTAAGTAATTATTTGGACATGGAAAGTCAGGATACAGAGTCAACAAAGCTAGGGAGATGATAGCTACATGGCATAAGGAAAGAAGAAGATATTTTGAAGAAGGAGATCTACAGCATTTGACATTTTTTAGGATGTGGATTGAACACTCTGTCTGGGAAAAGCAGCAAATCCAGGGAAATTGAGGTTAACGTGGCAGGTGCTACAAAGGATAAGACGGCTTTGGGGCTACAACACTTGTGGTATTAGTAGAAAATAAGGTCTGGAAGCAGAGGAACAGGTTAGGTGGTAAGTGGTCTACATGATCTGACGGTGCATACCGTAGCCCGTCATACCAGCTTGGGAAGCCCCACGGTTGCTGCCCATCTGCAGGCCAATCAGACTCTGGCCTTGGCGTAGCTGCTCTTCAGTGAAATCTCGTCGATACGCCTGGGCTTTCCTACACATAAATCAGTTAGGAAGTGAGGTAAAGAAAAGAAAAGCCTAATGTCCATATAGTTGTGAAGAATATGATATTCTTATGTTAAAGTGGCTTTCTCTTTACCTATGGAACCAGTCTCGGTCACCTTTGTAATGACCATCGTCCTTGGTGACAGCCACACTCCCCAGAGCCATTAGGGTCCTTTGCACTGCTGCCATGTCCTTTCCTATGGCCAGAGAGAGTAACAGGATAATTTTATTTTAGACATGTAGTGACAACTGCTTACCAGTGACACAAGTAAATATATGCTCCCCCAGTCACAGGTGGAACATAAAATGTGGTCATCAGATGCAAAACTGTCAGTGCCATCTTAGTTTATGAGACCTCTTTACCTTCCCAGAGGTCCACAGTTTGAAAGATGTCAGTAGTTGTCACTCCATAAGCTTCTGCTGCTTGCAAGAACTGAGAGATCTTTTCCATTTGTTTGAAGGCCATTTGAGTCTCAGGAATTTTCTTGATGGGTTCCTTCCCCCTTGGATAAAGGCTGTTGATGAGTCTACAGAGGATCTGGGACAAAGGGGGTCAGAAAACTGACTTGATAAAATTAAAATGACACACTGACCATACCATACTGACAGCTAAGGGTTCTTAAAGGAATAGGTCACCCTAAGACACTTTTATTTGCCATGCTTAAATGCAATAATTAATATCTTTGGTATACAAGCATATTTTCCTTTCTACTTCTGTCAGTGTTTAAAATATTTCTAAGAGTAACTTTTATTATGCCTCTAGAGACGGAATACGATAATGCATTTGCAGTTAGTTGTTTAAACTGACAGGATTTCTAATTAACAAAAAGTGTGAGTCACTTTGGCAATGAAAATGTAATGTCTTGTGGCTGCGTTGTCTTCTTGTCTGTTGAGTTAATTACTCGTGCAGAAACTGATGCTTCTGCCTGTGATGGATTTCTCTGAATGATCTTTTAATATTAGAGTCAGCTGGAGTGTCAAGCAAGAAGACACTACAGCATTGAGCAGGATGCATTTTATAATTGGTTGTTAATTAGGGTTATAGTGCTAAGCATTTTTGGTGAGGAGTTTTCCATCAAAGGCTCTCAGAATGACTCAGTTCAAAATTCAAATTTTGAAAATACAGGATTTCAACAATTAGCAAGTTAAAGACAGTCCTCTTCTCTACACTATCAGTTGGTCCCTAGTTTCAGCTGGGAGTGATGATGATGGTCTATTATTCCAGGTTTTAAGGAAAAAGAAATGGTTCACCACTGCCAATTCATACCAATATTATTTACTAAAGCTTTCAAAAATTACTAGGAACTTAAATATGGTTGCTTATTTTAGTCTTTTTTACTTAATGGTCTCTTTAAATCTGACAGAGTTGGTACATCTACTAGGTTGTAGCTTAAATAATTCAATGATAACTTCTATTTTAAGTTCAGGTACTCCAGCAACTCACAGTTCCATCCATCAGCCATTTCTGGAAGTTCTGTTTGCCCGGCTGTGGTCTCTCCAGGTTTCCTCCACACTGTGCGACAATCCAGTCCACCAACCTCTGCTCCAGGTCTGGGTCGTACTTCTGCTCAATCTTTTCCTGCACCTCTCGGCTCAGTCCATAGCTGGGCCCTCTGTTCGCCATGGCAGCTCTAACAACAGTCTAGTATAGTAACTCTTAAGAGAACAAATGATATGCAAAATAATATAATAGCATTATTCTGTAAAAAACTGCAAAAAATATCGACAAGACATCAGCATAATGTTCCTATAATAAAGATCTATCTATTTCGCTAATTTGTATCCTGATTAAACTGTAGTTACGGGATAACTACAGTTCAATTTTTCTCTAAAAATCTGTAGCATGAGAGCACTATCATAAACCATTTCAGTGTATGAAGAAAAGCCAAAAAGCCAGGTTTTCCTCTCTCTGACAGCACCTGTCTCTCTTACAGCCACCCAGGCGCATCTCTGGAGGCTGAAGCAGGGAAGGGTGTGGTCCCTGGCAGATGTCCCTAACAGGGACAAGCCCTCTTATTGCTATGGTAACAATCAAGCCTGTTTCCGGCACGCTGAGTTCCATGATGCTCTGTATGAGATGATGGTTTAAGTATGACCTACATTATGCAGTCATCATGACGCAAATTAAGTAATAAAATGTATTTTTAGAAAGTTTACCCTCTTACAAAACATGCCTTTACACAATGCCCAATGCTCTATATTAAGCCTGCAATACAGTTTAATTAAATTACGTCAGTCTTCTTTGCCGCATGTAAAAGGTTTGCGTTCATTCTTCAGTTGGTTTTCTTCGCTGAATCTCCTGTAGGGCGCAATTCTGTGATTTAAATTCTGTCCATTAAAATCAAGTCCCGCAATCCAATGTACAACAACACATTGCTACGCATTTTGCAGCTTGTTAAAAGAGGAAACATTTTTGCAAACCGAAAGGCAACTGCGCAAAGCTCACAGACCAACTGCGACGCTGCATCGGTTTCATAAACATTTTATCCAATATGCCATGCACTCAAGGAAGACTACGTGCACTTACTATGGAGTAGAAAGCGGTTAGATTCGTCCCGTATCACAGTTTTAATTCCGTTGAGCTAGGCAGGGCTCGGGATGCTGGACTGCTGAAGCATCCATGAAGCGCGGCACAGGCGCGTCGGGCCAGGCTGCATCTCACTTTGTCCGGTAGGGGCGAGTGGCTCGTTTTATATGCCAGCTACTCCAGGAGGGGTCCCGAGAGACTCTCAACACAAAACGCGACCCGACACCGCTCCCGGACAGTGGTCACTGTAGTGCATGTTTCGTTTTAGGCAGCATGAAGTGACCCTCAGTAAGCAAGGGCGCATGATGTTGTCAAATTAATTTAATTGTTTTTAAACGCTTGTCTGAGAATTGAAGATAATACTGGACTTTAACCCCCTTAATATAATATAAAACTTCCCCTTTTACCTCATTATAATTGATAAATTCAGTGATTTGCTCATTGGTAGCTAAGCAGAATAGATTTTTGCCTAAGTTGTGTTATTTGGATAGTTATTTTAGACGGTCCCCTCCTAATTTATTGTTGTCTGACACTAAGGCTTATTGTTTGTCACAGCATAGTTACAGTAATGAGAGCCATTTCTCTTTGCTTACTGAATTAGAGTTTTTCATGGTGGATAAATGTTCTGGGGAAATTCTGTTGGCAGAGTGCTTTGGCGTAATACGATGGGTATGTTGCCTTATTTTAAGCCACTAGACAGCAAACAATAAAATGTGGGATACTTAGAATTTCCTGGGAAACAAGGATGTGAGTGGCACAAATCTGCTTTATGTAAAAACTATAGCAAAGGGAGCAACATCACCATATGCAATGCCTTTCTGAACCATCTCTTCTACTTGCATTACAATTGTCATGCAGTATGTGCCCATAAATTTATGTTTGATCTTAGTTTTGACGCACACAATGACTGACTACATAGCTCAATCATGAGTTAAAGGTCACAGTCGCAGTTAAGCAGACCTGAGAGAGTTGAGTGGTTGGTTTCGCCCCATTGAGCACAGTGCAGCTAGTTGCCAATTACATGTTAATAATCAACAGTCCAGTGGCTCCATTCAGCAGGCCTGTCTATGGATAAAGGCCAACAGGTATGGTGAGTCATGTAACAGAATGTTGGGCTATCAAAAATAAACCTCACATGGCTGTAGCCTACAACCCCTGATGATTTTTACTCTGTATATGTGACTGTGATTCATTGTGTTGACATGCTAATGTACCTGGCAACTGCATTTCTGTTCAATGTTTTGCTGTTTACTCCATCTAAATTTGTATTAAATAAATTGCCTCATTTTTAAATCCTTTTTCATCTGTTTAGTAATCATGATGATTTGAAGTGGCACCTGATTTTGACATTTTAAAAATGTGCAACTTTAAGAAGAAATATGTTACTGTACACTCAAGTACTTAACCTATAAATTAAGACAAGTTTCTGTAATACATCTCCCACTTTCCTCCAATTAAGTAGTAAATACTTACTACTACTTAGAATTTTAGAATGATGTTGTTTGTTAGTTGATTATAGTGTATAAGTTGTGGTAACAGACTGAGACCTGCACTCTAGTGTGCAGAGGTTTTATTGGCCAAAACAGGTGAAAAGTGATTAAAAAAGGCACAGGAAAACTATGCATCTAAATAAAGAGGGAGGGAAAACAACCAAACAGTAAGAACAGTGGCAGAGACAGCAGCAATGGCAGACCTAATAATGGCTGACCAACATAACAGTCAATATAATAACCTGGAACATGTACAAATGCAACCTGAAGATATAAGGGAACAGCTAGCAAAAGAGCTCCCTTTAAATATAGTTTGCACTATAACAGCATGTGAAAATGACAGATGATGTACGGGGAAAATAACAGAGATGGATAGAAGGTCATATTTGGCAGAAACATATGCCATTGTTTGGTATTTTCCTTGAGGGTTGACTTCCCAGTAAAAACACAGTCCTTCTCTCGTTAACTCAGCAACCTCTCAAGCTCACTCCCCCATCCCTTACTCAGACCATAGTAGTCAGCTTGTCTATGAGATCGTCAATAGTGTAGACCATGAGCTTGATGTCGTCCTTCTCAGACATACGGTGCTGGCCATGTCGCCGAAGGATGACATCCACATCAGGACTGAGGACGCGTTCGGCAACCTGCATGGAGATGTGCCAAGGGACGTCCTCATCTTTGAGACCATGAATGAGCCGTACGGGACAGGTGATGGGAATGGGACTCTGGAGTACACAGTGATTTTCTGCCTCACGCAGAAAGTTCATGCTAAACTTGTAAACACCCTCCTCTGAGTGTTTGGTGGGCACTGTCCACTCCCCTTTCTCCTCAAACTCCTTACGTGCCTACAAATTCAAACATAGACAAATCACACTTAGAAAAAGTTCTTAAATGAAATGCCTGCAAATTTTCAAACAAAACAACAAAAGGAATGTGATGTATATAATAATATTATATCTTCCTACCTCCAGAGGAAGAGAGTTGAAAGATGTGACAATGTGATCAGCGGCAGTGGAGATGCCCACCAGTGCAGCAGTCTTCTCTGGTCTTGCAATGGCTGCCAGCAGCATGAGCCAACCACCTATACTAGAACCCACCAGTATCTAAAAGTAAGCAAAAACCGTATAAATAGACTGTAAATCAAATGATAAACTGATTAATAAAGACAAAGGGGAAAACCTAATTAAAAACATTCGATAAAGAAAACACCAGATTCATGCAGTATAATCATGGTAGTGGAGGACTAGTAACACCACAAATGTGGTAACACAGTGCCACTGACTGGAGACATGGAGAAATACACACATTATAATACTAGACAATAGGGTTGAAAGGATTTTAATTTCAATTTCAGTTATTGATTCTGCTGTTTGATCCAATTCTTTTATTGATTCTCTTATTTATATTTTGACAATTTGTTGAGAGCAAATAGAGGTTTTAACTAAAGGTTTATACTGTTACTTTTATATCAATTGCCTAATCTTAAAATAATTCTAGTCGACAGATGTTCTTGTACTGTGAGAGGATGCTCCAATTGCCTATAGTTTATAAAAAATATCACATTTCTGTAATTTAATGAATGCATATTGAACAAATATAACCCCATAACTGTAACTCTAGACTGAAATCAATATTGTGTGTGCCTTGCCTTTTTTCCTTCTTGTCCAGTCTGTTAAAATACAATTGACTAATACAAAACCATACATTTTAAAATACCTCACATGAAAGCTAGGATAGTACACATTCCCAAGAGTATGATTTCAGACATTAAGTTACTGTTTGCAATGCACAGAAATCAATATCTGACAGTATCAGAACGCAATGGCTCTCAGGAATATGATCATTTGAAACCTGTTCCAATTCCCATCGCTACTGAGCAAAGTTTTCAGAACTTCATTGCTTCATTGCTTACTTACACCAGTAACTTCCAAATGGGCATTTCTCTTAGAAATATTTACCTGTGGCCCCTCCGCTAACTCATCCAACACAAAAAGGACGTCTTTTTTCCAGGTACCAATAGTTCCTTCTGCTAGCACTCCCTCTGAGGCCCCGTGTCCTGTGTAGTCAAACCTGGGAAAATATAAATAGAATAGCCCATGGCCATGGGTATGAGAGGCCATTTTTATTTTTATTTTTTTTTGACATTACGAGTACAGTACATCAGTTACTACAATGAACACGGGACTGGGCCTTTGTGTGTTTAGTATGATGGAGCCAAGTCTTTTATATTCAACGACCAAAGGAATGGAGGCTTTACAGGACAATGAGGTTTGGAGTGGTTGGAGGTATTTTTAAAATACTGAAATGATTCACAGATTTATCACTCAGTTGTTCAACAGAAAATTAAATAATAATTTTGATTTATGTGATTAATATCTAGTTATGGCCTCTCAAACGATACTGGTCGCTGTTGTTCTGTGGTCCACATTATTGTCGATGGAATCCTTTGGCTTTTTAATTCTGAAATTACTGAGTAGAGCTCTTTCAGGTCTGTTGAAATAAAGGATCCATCTCAGCAAAAAAACATCACAGCACATAACTCTGTTGCATTCAAAAGGCATATGGCACAAGGGATTTTGTGCAAGCAAAATCTACTCTGCAAAACCAAATTCACTAATTCATATTTTCTATGCATTCTGTAATCTTGGCCCATAATGCTACTTGAAAACAAAATAAGTCAACATATCAATATTAATTTAATATTTATAGTAAGATTCATGGCATTTGTGCTTAGTCACATTTTCTGTTAATCTTATGGTGAAAGGGCATTTTCAGTGGCTGTTCCACAGAAATACAACTTTTTCCTTCTATTAATTATCCCAGTCAACCAACAATTTAAAAAAACAACTTAAAAACACATTATACTCATCAGTTACTTGTGGTTGATCTGTTATTCGCTGATCAGCGCTGTAGTAGTGTTAACTGTGGGTGTGTGGTGGGTGCATGCATCTTTTCCAGTTCATGTATTTTATTTTTATTTGCAAGCCTGTAACTCATTTTGGATCAAAATGTTGAGTTATATGTGCTAAATGAACAGAGTTTAATGCTGTTTGCAAAAGTTGTATTTTTTGCAGATTTTGCAGGTGTTTCTCAGATTCAAACCCAGACATTGGACATCCAGGACCAGTATGTATGAAGTATGCCTGTTTGTTCCGGACTATTCAGTATGTCCTGAGATTATGAGCATGCAATGGTCTCTGTGTGTACACATCTTGGTGATGTGTTTGGATGGCTTACCTAAGGTATGAGTGCCCTAGTGACCTACAAAACTCCTCCAGTGCCTCAGCTTTCTGCCCATTCATGTTGGAGCCATATCCTGGGAGGAAGACAACACCTGGGCTCTTCCCTTTCACTCTTCTATAAGCCAACTTTGGAAGTTCTGGTCGTGAAGCATACTGAACTGTGGACTTGTGTCTTCTGTCTCCTGGTTGACACGATGCAAAGTATTAATACTATGACAAAACATGTTATGTAAATGACTCAGTGCACAGTCAATCAGCTAAATCAGAAAAACACTTTGCTGGATACAACGTCATAGCCCATTGTATAAGAGGCTTCTCTTAATGCAATTTATAAAACAGCACATGGATGCTGGGGAAATAGTGTGGGCAGGTTTTCCATATCGGCCAAACATGCCGATAAGTTTGATATATTTACACACCCAAGTAAGGCTAATTAACGTCTAAGCGTTTTCGAATACATCGAGAATCAACGCAGACGGCGCAAAAAAAAGTCACAAGCGCAAACGCTGCACCTTTTATATGCCCTGGATTTTTAAGACGACGCATTCTGTGTGAGCCACACCCCCTCCTGAGCGTTTAAACACCCTTGTATGAAACTCAAGCCTCCAAAAATGAATTGTGCCCACAGCGGAGCCTAAAACAAACCTTCCAAACGCTTTGAAGACAAAGTTGCGAGCCCTCCATTACTTAAAATCTGTGAAAGTCCTCTGCGGCAGGACCTCAGCGCGACGGCTGCCATACTGCTACGAGACCACCGTGAAAGTATCGCGAGAATATCAGCAGTGACTCTCGTTTACTTTCAGAGCACAACTGTTGTAGTCCCCATACATTACAGTACAACTACAGTGCAATGCTGTGGAGCAATGGTGGAAGAACAATTCTGAACTTTTAAGTAAAAGTAGCAATATTACAATGTAAAAATATTCCATTACAAGTCATACATTCAAACGTTTGCTTGCTATAAGTACAGAAACATTATCAGCAAAATGTATTTAAAGTATCAAAATAAAAGTCTTGTCCTTGTTCTTTTCAGGCCCTTGGTAATGTTATATTATTACATATTTTATTAATGAATTCATATTATTGATACATACACATGTATGCAGCATTTTAATGTTTTAGCAGGTCAAGGTGGAGCCGATTTTATATACTATTGTGCAGTTTGATATACACAATCCATCATATTTGATTAACTGACCATATGATTTGTATGCAAAATCTTAATCTGTAATGTAATTTGTCACTACAGCCTTTAGACAAATGCAGTGGAGTAAAAGTATGAAGTAGCAGAAAATGGAAAAGTGAAGTACAAATACCTCAAAACTGTATATAAGTGCAGTAAATGTAGCAGTTGTTGTGGCGCTGCTTGCTCTTGGTAATTATATGATAATATTTTTCTGACTTTAAAAAGTATATTTCACTCTAGTTTGCACTTACTCATGCTCAGATCCAAAACCAATAAGCAGTATATCAGCAATCAGTTACCTGTTTTTTTTTATTTTTATCTATAATGGCAGCCAAACGTCTGTTGGTGTCAAGTGTAATTATAAGCATATGTAGCCTAGAAGTACTTGTCAATATGAAGTGAAAAACCCATTGTTGGATTAGAGTTACTTACTATGTACTACAATATTTTTAATATCTGAAATGTAATGGAACATAAGTAGCAGAACATGGAAAATAATCAAGTAAAATAAACTACAAGTACTTCAAAATTGTAGTTACTTAAATACAGTGCTTGAGTAAATGTAATTACTAATTAAATTGCGGAAAGTTACTAATTACTAATCAGTGACTTTCCACCACTGCTTATGGACGTATTCTTTTTTATTTTTGCACCGATTTTTTATTTTTTTATTTTGTATTATGTTTATTTTATTTTATCCACATGCAAGTCCAGGCGTCCATCCAGTGCTGGGTTTGGCAGGTAGTGGCTAACCTACGAGAGGCTCCCCAATCAAGAGCTGACTATTATTTTGATATCAGTTAGGATAACAGTAGATTAGTAAAAAGGCTTACATTGCCCTGGATAGAGAATATCATCAAAATGCCGGGGAACCTGTTGTTTGATTGTGACTGTCATGTGAAGTGTCAGTTTGTAACATGACTCAGAGCGTCACAGGCGGAAGGTCACGGAGCAGCAGAACGGAACGGAAGCTGGAGTAAAGAGCCTATCCGCCATTGTGGAATATGGTAAGGGATACTCCAGTAAGACACTAGTCAGTTTCAGATTGACTGATAAAGATCATCTGTGGCAGGATCGTACACATTAATTGACGCCTTCTCCACAGACACAAAGTCGCCGTTTGTAACCTGCCAGAAGAACCAGATCGTCGTCAGGTCTGACCACGGGAGGAAAACGCCGCACAGAGTGATTGAACAACCAGAGAGACGAGCCAGGAAAGCGCCGAAGTGCAGAGAGAGGCAGGGGGAAGCCGTGGATAGTCTCACAAACAGCGATCAGTTTCGGTTCCTGGAGGATGTCTGCGACCACAGTCGATCAGGTTCGTGTATTGACAGCTGAACGGTGCTATAAATTAGCCGTGCGGCGAAATGAAACTTTGCCGACAACAGTTAGATCTGGTTTGGCATGCCAGATAAAACAGGCTAAAAAGTCGTTGATATATGATAGCTATTAGCTGTAATGTAGGCCGACTGTATTGCCAACCAACTCCAGCTGTAGCCGGTTGCCAATGCGGCACCGTTTACTGGATGTCAGAGTGTTTGACATCCGATCAATAACGCAAAGCAACCTGTAAATGTTAACATCCGGACTGATGGCTTCAGCCTGAGGTTACTACAGTCGACTGCTATATTAATCCATGTAGGATACAGCCGGCTCTGTGTGTGTATATTTCTTGTTTCCTATCGCGATCTGACAACAGTCTCATCTCTTTTTCCTGTGCTGCCCATGATTTCAGAGACCTAAAGGACAAGGAAATAAAGGTAAGGCTTTTATCAGTAATTTTAAAAATGGTGCAGAAGTCCGCATTTTTAAAATTTATTTCAGTGTGGCAGTTACCGGCTGTTTTAATTTAAAATTAGCTAACGCGCTATCAGGGTACTTGCTGATAGTGCTTTGAAACTGTAGTCTAAACTGTAGCTTATATACAGTATGTTAGCATTGTTGACTGTCCTTAATTCTGCATGTGTTTTTGTTTTTTGTTTTTTGTTTTTTGAAATTATGTTACACCACACTGAGATCTCAAGTTTTAGATCTAACTACTACATACTGGACGTATGACAAAAATATTATCAGCTGACATCGTGACTTTTTAACTATTCGGGAATCACATCTATTTAAACTATACAATGATTTACTGTCCTCTCTTTCAACCCTCAGTACAAAACGGATCAATGCATCAAAAGGATGGTGTGACTGATGATGATTTTGAGCCTTACTTAAGCGGCCAGACAAATCAGGTAACAGTAAATCATAATGTAGTCTGTTCAAAGTGACACTTTGTAGGTATGGTCAGTGCCCAGCTTATTACCTCATACTATCCACAAATAAGTTGCATATCTGAGATGTCAGCTATGTAACATATCATTCCAGTTTGCTTGAGACTCTCTTGTTTGTTCCTTAAGATTTCAGATGTCCCTGTATTAAACTCCCTATGTTACTGATGTCTTAATTGTACTGCCTATGATTCTGTATAATACATTAACTGGTTGATCCCTCTATTCTATACAGAGTAACAGCTATCCACCAATGTCTGACCCCTACATGCCCAGCTACTATGCTCCATCGATTGGTTTCCCTTACTCTCTGGGAGAGGCTGCTTGGTCCACAGCAGGAGACCCTCCTATGCCCTACTTAACTACCTATGGACAGATGAGCAATGGGGAGCCACACTTCATCCCTGATGGTGTGTTCAGCCAGCCAGGTGCCCTGGGGAACACCCCTCCCTTCCTTGGCCAGCATGGCTTCAACTTTTTCCCTGGTAATGCAGACTTTTCCACCTGGGGTACCAGTGTCTCTCAGGGACAGTCCACACAGAGCTCAGTCTACAGCAACAGCTATGGGTATGCCCCTAGCTCACTTGGTCGAGCCATCACAGATGGACAAGCAGGTTTTGGAAGCGACACCCAGCTCAGTAAGGTGCCGGTACTGAACAGCATTGAGCAGGGTATGACAGGGTTAAAACTGGGTACAGACATGGTGGCAGCTGTCACCAAAACCGTGGGCTCACCCTTAGGAGGCACAGCAGGTATGAGCAGTATGGCAGCCAATAACCTCCCTCCGTCTGTTAGCTCATCAGCACCTAAACCTGCCTCCTGGGCAGCCATTGCCAAGAAGCCAGCCAAGCCGCAGCCTAAGGTCAAACCCAAAGCCAACATGGGGTTGGGAGGAGTCGCCACCATTCCCCCACCCCCCATAAAGCACAATATGAACATTGGTACCTGGGACGATAAGGGCTCTCTGAATAAGCCTCCATTAGCTCAGACTATGATGCCCCCACAGCCTCTTGTGCAGCAGCCTCTCCTAGCTCAGCCCCAGCCCTTACTGCAGAACCCTTTGCCCCCTCAGCCTCAACACCAGCCCCAGCACCAACACCAACACTTCCAGCTCCAGTCTCTCCAGTCCCCCCAACACCCCCAGCCTCTACCCCCTGGCCCTCCACACCTGCACCTCCCCTCCCAGCCTGGCCCCCCACAGCCCCTTCATCAGCAACAACCCCAGCAGCCTGGCCCACCTCCCAACCGTTGGGTGGCTCCCAGGAACCGGGGTGAGGGCTTTGGTCTGGGTGGGGGAGTCCCACTCAGTGCCTCCCCTTGCTCTGGAGAAGTGCATCCCATGCTGGAGAAACTTCGTGCCCTCAACAACTACAACCCCAAAGACTTTGACTGGAACTTGAAAAACGGACGTGTATTCATTATAAAAAGCTATTCGGAAGATGACATCCACCGCTCAATCAAGTACTCAATCTGGTGCAGTACAGAACATGGCAACAAGCGCCTGGATGGTGCCTACCGCTCACTGGGCAACAAGGGGCCCCTGTACCTGTTGTTCAGTGTCAACGGCAGTGGGCACTTCTGCGGCGTGGCAGAGATGCGCTCACCGGTGGACTACAATGCCTATGCAGGCGTCTGGTCTCAGGACAAGTGGAAGGGCAAGTTTGAGGTGAAGTGGGTTTTCATCAAAGACGTGCCCAACAACCAGCTACGACACATCCGGCTGGAGAACAATGACAACAAGCCAGTGACCAACTCCAGGGACACTCAGGAAGTGCCTCTGGAGAAGGCCAAACAAGTGCTTAAAATTATCGCCACTTACAAGCATACCACCTCAATCTTTGATGACTTTGCACATTATGAGAAACGTCAGGAAGAGGAGGAGGCTCTGAGGAAGGTGAGATAAACACATTTAAAGAGCCCTTTCCTCTGTAAATAGCTTTTTTGTATGCATGAGACAGCTCAGTTTAACTACTGTTTAATTCACATAGAGGCTAACTTTCACTGAGTCACTGCTACAGGCTATAGCCAGACTGTAGTCGGCTGATCTTATTTCACCTGCTTCGAGAGAGAGATTGTAACATCCTGTTGCCGAATGAACAGTCTGGCGTAAATGGAAGTTCCCAGAGGACTGTCAGCAGGTTGACCTGCCACCATTACTCAGGTTCCTGAAGCCCTGATTCCTCATCAGCCATCTTGTGCTGTCGAGATTGCAAAGATCTGCCCAAGTGGAGTTAGATGCATAGAGATTTCCTGAAATAGCCCACATTCCTGGCATTCTTTCTCTCAGACAAAGGCAGATGTAGGCTCTGATCTCCCTTTGAACACCAAGCCTCTCTGCTCTCCACAGGCTCCTCATGCTTTATTAGTCTTTAACAACATAAGCCCTCGGCCTGCATACTGGCTGCAATGTGCCTCAGAGTTGGCACAGTTTGCCTTAGATGTTTTAAAGGGTTGATTTCAAAACAATTTCCCTGCAAAATACATGATAAAAATGCATGATTACATTTGTCTGTGCTCAGAGTCCTGAAAAGCACATACACTGTGTAAGCCTGCGCCCTCAGAGGGGAAACTAAAATATGTTGCAGGGGTGATAACAGTGGTGTACCACAAATGTTAGTCTAAGTAGTAAAAACTCTGTGGGATGCTACTGCTGTGGAAAAACAGCAGCCAGGGAATGAATAACAGGTTATCATTTCCAGCATTCTGCTGCATCCATTCTTAGATTCACCAATATGCTAATCTAATTGCGTTTAGAAACCCCCATGACCTGCTTCCTCCTTTTCTCCCACTCCCCTACTGCTGGTGCTCCATTGACGCTGTATTGACTCCTCGCTGCTGACCCTGTTAATATGTGCTGGGTTACTTTCTCATAAATATTTCAAGTCAGTGTTTTCAGGCTTCTGAAAACAACCTGTCAGTAGAAAGCCTGTTTCATCCTGCGTCGTGCAGGCGTTGCACTGTGCTACTTTTGTAGCCCTGACCTCCTACATGCCAGGATCAGCCCGGCTGAGGCCTCACACTCCTTCGCTTGACAAGGTTAATTGATCTCTATCGTTTGGGCTGTCCGTGGCGAACTTTGAGAAGTGTCAAACTAGCAAAGCTACTTGCACTGGAACACCATCCCAAAGTGTTTTTTAAGATAACTTTGGATCCAAATGTTGTTGCAGGATTTTATTAGCATGAGTAATTTGGCAATTAATCCATAGAGGCTAGCTCCTTCCTTCCTCTGGATGTACTGTAATAAGCAAGCTCATGGCACGTTGGGGTGAATGCCGATCTGTAATTTACAGTTGTATCGTAATAGTAAAGAAGTAGTTAATTCGATTGGAGTACGACCCATCGTATGAAGAAATAAATTACATGTATCTTTCATTATTAAATTCCATTGTACGGCTATATTTTTAATCAATTACTTTAATTGATATGACCTGCATCCTTGCTGAGGTATAAGGTAATTTGTAGACTGAGTTTTGTGAAAGTTCCTGTCCCCAGAGCCACAGCCCAGTGTGAGCAGCCCTTCTGGAGATAGAGTTACCCCGGGGACCTGGATCACACAGGACTTTTCCCAGACCACTGACATGCACACCCACCCCTCAAAGAAGACACAGTTCTACCTAAAAAATGACAGAAAGAATCAGCCTGAAAGTTTAGTCTGTGTCATCAGTCTATGAAGATCCCCGGGTCATCTTGATTTCCATGTCTTGTTTTTTTTCATATCTTTAATTAGAAACTGACAGTTTTAACAGCATTCCTGTTTCCTGTAATCCACGACACACCCTGGAATATTTAATATTTCAGGTGTGTTGTGATTACTCAGGATTTTGAGTACGCCTTGTGACGGTCCAAGTGAGACTTATTACTAAAGGCTGACTGTAGTGGCTGCAGTCTCATGCCTCAAGCGTAAACATAGCTCAACATATTGGTCAGTGCATACCTGAAGCCTACTAAACTAATTTCTGTTTTTAAAACATAGGATACAGTCTTGATAGTCTCGGTCTCAATTATTTTAACACAACAGAGAAAGCTCTAAGTATCTTTGCTTTAGAGATTGATTAGTTTTCCTGTCAGTGTCGTATAAATCACTATAACAAGAATAACAACTAAAGACCTCTCCAAAAATATGATATGTGGTTCTCGTTTTTTTTTCTATTCTAACCTTTAGGTCAAGCAGTTTTACAGAAGCAGAAAAGGATCTCTCTCAGGCTGCAACTGCAACATCGGTCCTGAGTTGACTGATGCTGTCAATTTATTACCATAGTTTGAGTTGTAATTGAATATTTTCTACATGTAATTCAAAGAACACGTATAAGTCAAAATAGAAACATCCAATACATTCTAAATGATGAATGATATTTGCAGAGTCATACAAAGGGAGATCAACACTAGAAAGGCATTCATTTGATACATGTTGCTAAGATGTGAAATGAATATCGATTGCTGTCAGAAATGGGTTTTTATCATCTCTCTCACTTTAGTATAATCAAGGGAGCAGCTCTGATGTTGCTCTTTTAGCTGTTTGTGTCTCTTGTTGCTCTTGTTCTGATACCATCCACTGATTGTGTCTTCCTGTTTTTCTCTTGCCAGGAGCGTAATAGAAATAAACAGTAACCTTCAAGCAAGCTCTCTGCTAGAACTGCAACACTAATGATGTAGGACTTTAAATAAAATTTGCCTAACCAGGAGGAAAGGAGGGAAGGCTCTCACAATCTTTCCGCTGAAGATGACAATGTATCTGAACACTTGAACGTGACAATAGATGGACTCATCTGTATCTGTTGACTGGTGCATCAAACCCCATGCTCCTGTCTCACGAAAAAAGTACCCACTTTGAAAACTCTGTCTTTAAAGCACTTTCAGTCCTTCTACACAGCCTCTACCAATACCCTTAACTCTCTAACTCTGTGTCTTCTTTGATTTTGTTTGTGAGCAACTAACTGACTAACCAGGGTAGTCAGAAGATTTCACTGGGCTTATTTGTAATTTTTTTAATTCCTCAAATGTTTGGGATATTGGTGAGTTGCATTAGCTCCTGAAGAGAATTAAAGATGATAAAATAAAAAATGTATAAAATTAATCTTTTACTTGAATCAGTATTCAGCCGTCTGATCCTCCTCAGACAGAGGCTGTGTATGATTGACAGGTGGGACAAAATAATTGGGAAACAGCCACAATCATGCCAATCATAGGATGTATCCTCCCTCTACCTGTTCCCTTCCTTTCTGCATCTGTTTCTGTGTACCAAAAGATTACAATTATGCAGCAGGTTGGCAAGCGCCGGCCAGTGCACATCTTTGTTTTGTTTTTTGTTTTTTTTCTCTCGTGATTCTGTCATTCTGAAGTGCATTTGTCTGAGGAGAAACCTGCTGCTCTGGTAGAACTAGCGGTGGCCTCCTTGGGCCCTGTGGGTGACTGTCTTTGCTCTGACATTGATGTATTCTACCGTACCTCAGGCTGAATCAGACTGTCTGTCCTCAACAACTCTTAGCACTTTTGGGAGAACCCCCACAGCACCCCTCCTGCTCGGCTTGACAGGGATTAACCCAAAACGGCAAAACATCAACTGCAAGGATGTGACAGTTTTCTCCTCTAGGTAACTCACTAGCTAAATAAAAATTACCTATGTTTAGCGTAAATGTTGTTTCTGTGTTTTTCCTCATACTTTTACCTTGCTTCATACAACAGTATCATACACACTCAGTGATAAAAAAAAAAATATATATATATAAACACTTGTGCTAGGCACCAGCAGATCCTCCCTTTTCTATTTGTTAATGTACCTCTAAATAAACTAGTGTATATACAGTAATGGCAACTCCATTTCCACATCAGTTTTGCATTTCAGCATAGTGCTGATACTGGGTGTGAAGTGTGTTGATGGCAGGAGGGTGGGTTTGACCATATACTTAAAATATCAAAGGTGTACAATAAATAGACCAGAAGATGACACCACATCAACATGTCTGCTATGTGGGAGGCAGCCCTGCCAGTCTAAAGTAGGTTTGTTAATATCACAATATAGTTGCAGGGTATAACAGTACTGGAATGCACATTCTTACCGGTAAAGGCTGTAACAGCATGGACATGAGCATCCAGGCAGTGGCGGAAATAACTAAATCCATTTACTATGGTACAATTTTGAGTAATTTTTTTAGTGTTTTAAGTTTATGTCACTGTGTACTTCTAGGCTACCACATTTTAGAGGCAAATACTGTTCTTTTTACGTACAATAATCTTATAAAACAAACACATTGTTACATATTAAGCCAGTAGTTTTCAGCCTTTTTGACCTGCGACAAAAAAAAAATCATTGTGTAGATGAGGTTCCTTGTCATGTTTCAGTTGACTATGATTTGTTAGCAGTTCCACCATTTCCCCTTTAAACTTCTCACATTATTTCTTTTAAATAACTTTCAAATTATCCAATATTTAACATAAACAAACAGAGTTCTCATTTTTTGGTAAGGTCCAAAAAATGAGAACAGATTTGTGTAGTGGAACTTTACTTTTGTTCTTTTCTACCCCAGTAATCATCTCATGACCCCTCAATTTTATCCTGTGACCCTTTGGAGGGGCCCGCCCCCTTGGTTGGGAAACCCTGCACTAAACTACCTTAGCTGTATATAAAGAGATTAAAACCAGCTCCACCTCTGGCAGCTCCAACTGTAAAATGCTGCTTACACTTGGATGCATCAGTATAAACAATTCACTGATGTCATATATAATAATATGTCAGTCACAGTGGACATTCTGCATAAGGAGTATATTTACTTTTGATATTTTAACAACATTTAGCTGATAATACTTCTTTACTCTTACTTAAACATGATTTTGAATGCAGGACTTTAACTTGTAAGAGTGTTTTATAGTATTTCATAGGTACTTTTACATAAGCAAAGGATCTGAGTACTTCTTCCACCATTGCATGCAGGGTACATTTCCTGTCCATGGTAAACCCTTGAAGTGAGTTAAGAGACAAGAGCACTGGACTTACGATGACAAGAATAAGCTTGTCTGGTCTGATGAATCTCAGTTTCAACTATACAACCATGATGGTACACTCAAGAGTGTGCTGCATCTATCATGCATGGTTACTGCAGAGGCCAGTGGGGAAACATTGATGTCATAACCCAAAAAGGGTTTAAGAAACATTCATGTAAAAGTGATATTAATCACCTGGCTGCTACAAATGGAATTCCAGCAGCCAATCAATTCTATTTTATATCTCTGGGATGAACATAGACACAGCATTCTTTATGAGGTGCATCTAGCAATTAGCCTTAGGCCATTGCGTGAAGCTCCGATGTCTGCGTTGGCAGCTTTCTAAGGCTCATACCATAATCCAAAATTCATCTGCCAATACTTCCACATTGACTGACAGGCCTTTTAATAGACAGTAATACTAAAGAAATGCTTAATCTAAAGTGTTTTGTTGCAGCATCAGTAACTTTTGAAACCTAGAGAATATATACTGTATTTACAGATACATATTTTCAGTTGTGATCACAAAAACATATATTAAATAACAAATATTAAAGATTTTTAATTTGAGACAACCTCTTCAGTTAAATACAGCATATGATATCTGTAAATACTGATTGGGATTTTTACAATAAGATTATACAGTGTCATAACAAGTGGCAGCTTTCAGTGCCAAAGGTGGTCCTATGTTACTTATTAAGGATTTATATTTTTCTGAGAGTTCATTCATTACTTGTCTTTTGACTTACAAGATATGTAAAAATATTTCAGAACAAGACTGAAATATAACTGAAAATTTTTTTTAGACATGGAATTTGCCTATTGTTATCTTAAAATATCATGTGATGACAGCATATGGGGGATTTCTCGTTTGCAGTTGTTAATCATGTATCCATCTGTCTAAATATGCTGTGACAGAGACCAAAGAGAAATTATTTTAAATATTCTCTATTAATGTCAAAACATGACAGGTACTTTGTGTTTTTGCCCAGAATCAGGCTGTGGTCATGGTGGAAAGGCAACTGAAAAGGAATTTAGACTGCGTGATACTAAAACTAATGACGCTGTTTCACTTCATCATTCAGATGCTTATAGCAGGTTCATTTCTTTACAGTATGAGACGGACACTGAAATATGTTAGCCGTATAAAAGAAGAAATAATGACACAATTGCATTATTGAATGAATAAAACTGTGGGTTTTACAGACTGTTTACTTGGTCAGGGATGGAACTCCATCAGTAGAGGACATAAAGGGCCAATTTCTGGTAATCCCCTCATGCTATTATGTACATTAAGCTTGTAGACATAAGGTGTTCTGTGCATGTTATGTATTTTATTATGTGTTCTTTATTTACAGAAAAATAAATGAATGACATCACTTAGTACACCTAATGCTGTACAGTGACCCACAATAAATGTAATAATGATTTTATGCACGAAATGATAATGTCAGTTATCATTTCAAACAGAGGACACAATTTTTATGTATACATTTGCTTTTTATTATGCTTTTCACAATCTCTGTACATACTTATTTTACCTTTAAATAGATAACTTCTCTTTCACTGTCTGTCCACAAGAGTGAGCCACCGTATAACGTTCTGTCAAACATCCTCAGCTCCCAAGAGGTACTAAAAAACCCTCTTTCTTCTCAAGCCTTCCAACTACTATATAGACAATTATACCAGGATGAGAAGCACTTGCTGTGCTTCCACAGCTTTTGGAGCAATTAATGCCAGCTCACCAAGCTGTGCAGTGAGAGGGGGGACGAGAGGGAGAAAGAGGATCTGAGCAGGGAGTGACAAAAATCCCACTTTGTTTCTCAAGGAGGAAGACAGGGCTGTGATTATAACATTGGAGGCTTTGGATTCGACTCCTCTCCTCTGTGTTAATTTGTGCATCCATCAGGTTTTCGCAGGAGGCCTTTGAAAAGACCACACTCTTCCGGCCTCTATTTGTCTGTGAACACAAAAGACAAACTAAGCAGGGAACTTGCTATTTATTTGCCTCACAATTACTAGCTGTGTTTGATGGCGCTGAGATGTACAAGTTCTCAAATATGCAAAATTAGATTTAATTAGAGACCTCTGATGTGATGTTGATTTTACCTTGTTCATTGAACTGAGGAAAAGTGCAATCTGATAACCTCTTTTTGCTGTTTCATGAAAAGTGCACACAGCCACAACTTTTAAATCATTAGACTTAAACAGGAAAAATATATGAACTGCAAGCCCACACAATCTGTCATTGCATTTCAGTGCATTTCATGTTTGTTTTACCAGGTAGGGATCAAACTAACTGGTGAATGACTTTAATGTTACTAGCATTTAATCTACCCCTATCCACAGTGGTCAAAGCTGTCCCAAGAAAGTGTCAAGCAAACTTCTTTTTTTTCACACCATCAGAATGTCTTTCAGGAGAGGGATTCAGTTGAGTGAAGATGAGGGAGAGGGAGCATCTTCTGCTTAGTGAGCTGAAATGCCTTTGAAGTTTCAGTCACACTGAAGACTCATCAGCACATGGCTCAAGGCAAGGTTAGGGCAAGTCTCAGGGTTGGCACTTCCTCAATGTTTTGAAGGTTTTTACACTCTGGGCCATGATGTGTCACTCAATAAGTCTGAACAGAATATTAGTCATATTGATGACTATGTTAACTGACATGCAGTTGATCAAAGGAGCCTGAAATTACTCTTAATATATATTTCTGCTTTTCTCATTAGCGAAGTTTGATGTTGCCAGCAAAATGTGAGCAATCAAAAAATGCATCAAAAAATAAATAAATGTAACAGAATTGTCAGCTAAGTTGTATATTCAAAGCTATATTGAAGTTTCAACTCAGCAATTCAGGTAAAATAATCAGCAGTTTTATTTTTCATTTGAAAAAAGTGGGGTTTTGACTGACAGTATTGTCTAAGTTTTCTTCCTGCCCTTTTCCAAGGTGTCTCTGTTGCCATGGTTATATCATTATCTGAGAACTGCAAGTAGAGGCTCAGCATTTTGCTGAATCTATATTTTAAGCAAAAAATAAAAGGTTCAAAGAGCAGTTATGCAATGCATTTTGGTGTTACAGCTGTTTGTCTCTGATGCCTACAGTGAGGCGCCATCTCCAACGGACTTAAACCTACTTCTAAAAAGCCTAATGGTTAACATTTTATGTGCATACTCTTACATTTGGAAGTTGTCTAATCAGTGTAGTGCTTATTTGCTAACAACACAGATGAATTTCAGCTTTTCAACACCCTTTTCTCTTCAGTAGTTTTCTACTATGGGAGTTAGTGATAAGAAGTTTTTACTTTACATTTATCTTACACTTTTATACATTATACAGTCTTTTAGAACCATAAGTAAATGGGGAGAAAGTTGGAAAGTAACGACATGGCAAAAAAATTTCAAATTAAAGGGAACACTCATCAGGGTTATACTGTATTTGTCACTCTGGAAAGCTCGCTCCAGAGCCACAGGAGATTTGATTTGAACTAGAGTGGATTTTGGTTGGTTGGTTGGTTGTTATACACACAGTGGCATGAGAAAGTATTCAGACCCCTTGTACATTTAATTGTAAATGGAGTGGTCCCTCCACAAATCTTCTATTGGGTTTAAATCTGGGCTTTGGCTGCACCACTCAAGGACAGTCAGAGAAATGTCCCGAAGCCACTCCAGCGTTGTCTTGGCTGTATGTTTTGGGTCATTGTCATGCTGATAAGTGAATCGTCACCCCAGTCTCAGGCTGCATGCACTCTGGAGCAGGTTCTCTTCGAGGACCTCTCTGTATTTTGATGCATTCATCCTTCCCTCAATACTCACCAGTCACCCTGTCGCTGCTGTTGAGAAGCTCCCCCATAGCAGGATGCTACCACCACCATGCCTCACCATAGGGAATGTTATTAGCCAGGCCAGGTGAGGAGCAGTGAGGAGTTCTGCTCAAAGAGATCTATTTCTGTTTCAGCAGACCAGGGAATCTTTTTGTTCATGCTCTCAGAGTTATTTGAATGCTGTTTGGCAAACTCCAAACAATCATATCCCCATCATAGACACTCTTCCATAAAGGCCTGATAGATGGAGTGCTGGTTAGGTGGTTGTCCTTCCAGCAGGTTCTCCCATTACTGCAGAGGACTTCTGAAGCTCTCTTAGAGTGACTGTTGGGTTCTTGGTCACCTCCCTGACCAAAGCCCTTCTTGCCTGGTTACTCAGTTTGTGTGGATGGCCAGCTCTAGGAATAGTCCTGGTGCTTCCAGATTCCTTCCATTTCACAATTATTGAGGCCAATTATTGCTCCTGGTAACAGTCAAAGCGTTAGAAATGGTTTTATACCCTTGCCCTGATCTATGCCTTGCCACACTTTTATAATGGCGGTCTACAGAAAGTTCCTTGGGCTTAATGGCTTAGTTTTTGTCCTAACATGCAGTGTGAATTGTGAGACCTTATATACATAGGTGTGTGCCTTTCTAAACTATGTCCAATCAGCTCAATTTGCCACAGGTGGACTCCAATCAAGTTCAAGACAAATCTCTAGGATAATTAAAGCAAACAGGATGTGCCTGACCACAATTTCGAGTGCCACAGCAAAGGGAATACTTCTGAAACAAACCGATTTCAAGTTTTGAAATTTATTTTTTAATAAATTTGCAAAAATTTCAAAAACATATCTTCACTTTGTCATTATGACTCTGTTTGTAAATTGATGGGAAGAAAATCTTAATTTTACCTATTTAAAAGTAAATCTACAATTAAGTATATCACATATGACATTCATTGTTGTGAATGGGTTAAGGCCAACAATTTTTACAATTATGGCAGATATTGTAAATACAAAGCAACTGTTCACTTCCCAAGTCCTCTATATTTATTTGATTTATGAAGCTATTCCAACAGTAGGAATAACTAGTACAGTGTTTTAGTCAGCAAATCTGTAACAGCACTACTGACAACCCTGTATTTGTTGGACAAATAAAATGTTTATGTAATGCATATCAGCAATGTTATAAGCAACAGGGAATAATTCAAGACCCAAGGTCATTAATCTGTTCAAATGTCTCCTGGCAACAAGAAGCACCATCAAATCAAAGTTGATGCAGCTCCTTGGGTAGGAAAAACATTTTCCCTGTGTATCACTTATAGAAGTGGAGCTTTGAATGAGTCTCAACGTAAAGAGGCATGCCTGTGTATCCAGCTGCAGTTAAGATACTTGCCTTTGTTGATGTCCTTCTGGGATCTAAAATGTACATGCAAGAAATATACATGAAAAAAAGAATTGTACTTTATGATTCTTTATAATCCACTGGAGAGTGAGGGCATATGGCTAATGGAGAAAAAAATAATACACTAGAGGCACTAGAGACAGTAAACAAAAGAAACCGTACTTCGTGCAGATTCCATTCCAAAGGTTTCTTATCTAAGATCATCTGAGCAAATTTGGGCCATCGTTATTCATTTTACTGTAGGTCATACAGAGATGTGCTTCTGCCCTAAGGTTTCAGGTTATTATCAATCCACTCTTTAATCTATGGATAAGTGAGAGCAGTGAGAAGGAAAAAAGTACAAAAGGGAGGGAGGGAGAAAGAGAAAGTAATGAAAGAACATCAGAGTGAGGTACAAGGAGACTGAGAGGACATCTGCTGTATTTTTATTCACTAATATCTATCTGTATGTTTATTATGCTGTACTGCCTTTTTAGGATACTTGGCTACACCCAGCAGCGGGCCTCATAAATATGAATCTTTAATCTATGGAGCAGATGAGCAAAATATATTAACTGATGGAATGACAAAGCACTGCATCCAGAGCTTTGGTACCACAACTATACTTCATAACTGGACTGTAACCTCTTTTATACTCTGGTGATGTTGAATGGAGACACCCTAGCCGTGGCCAGGCTGCTTATTGAATTCAAAGGTTGGAATGTGTATTGTGCTGCAACGGTGTGTTCAAGCCATGATTTTGCATCACAGGGGGTAGTGCTGAATGGAAAGGTCTAAAATGTAATGCATTTGAAATGAAATGAAAAGGTAATGACATGCTGGCTGCTAAGGCCTGGAGTCCTGCGAGTCACTGCTGGAGACTCTATACTCAGCCCTATATTTATGTGGGCTTAAATATGTTAGGGTGGGAAAATCTAAGTGCTTGGCCTTGTGTGAGTAGAGGTTGAGTTGGTGATGTGATGCAGACTGCCTTTTCTCCTGTACCTTCCTCTTCCACCCTCCTGTTATGACCTGATGGAGATTAAGGGCCGTTAAAGGCTCTCTGCTTCATGTGCATTTTCTATTGATCACATCGACTCAACCCACTGTAGCCAATGATCCAATTACAAGTGTTGTCCCTATCCCCTCTCCCCTCCATCTTCTCTCTTCCTTGCCCCCTCCCTTGTGTTCTTCCTCTTGCCCACCCTTCGTGGTCCAAGATTCTCTGTTTGGGGGTTGTGACTGTCTCTGCTGATGTCAGCAGTGGGACATGCCCAGAAGGCCTGAGCCCCCCCAGGCAAGCCTCGGAATATCTGCTTGCGTGTCTGTCTGTATTTTTGTCTTTTGGCCATGCTGTTGGCTTTTGCAACTGACCCATTCCTCGCTTCTGTTCTCTCACCATCTCCAGTCATTCAAACAAAGTGGGGTTGTGATGAAGCTTGTTTCTCCATGAGAGAGATGGTATGGCCGTTCCCTGAAGAGCTAAATGAGTTGAGACAGTCTGAGAGGCATCAGCCTCAAACCCTCCCGACCCCTACATCTTCAAACATCAGCCCCTCCCATTGCTTGCATGGTCAAAAAGCCCTGGGGGAGCTGTCTGGGAGACCACTGTGGTTATTAACATTGACAGACGCTCACAGAAATCTTCTTAGTTTCTATTGTACAGGAAGTGTCCCACTATGTTGCTAATTCACAGGGATTCCCACATAACTGGCAATCTATTCTATTAGAGAAACTCTTTCTCTTAAAGCCGTCTGGCACTTTGAGGGTTTTTAGGAGATGTTTTTAGTTAGTTTTTAGATACACTAGTGGCGCGGCTCTATGAATGGCCATATTATACAGTATATCTTGACCACTATTGGATGGATTGTTACAAAATTTTGTTCAGATATTCATGGTCCCCAGACGTTGTATCCTAATGACTTGGGTAATCCTATAATTTTTGCACCAGCACCACCAGCGGGTCAAATTTTCAATTTTCTCCATACTTTGGTTTATGAACAAATACCTGCAAACTAATGCCATTCCCATCAGCGTCAGCTGTGCTTTGTGTTTGGCGCTAATTAGCAAATATTCAGATGCTATTATGATGATGAACATAGTAACATAAACATTATACCCTCAAAGAGGTGTTAGCATGGCTGTAGACTCTTTTGTCTTGTCACACTACCATCCAAAATTGGTTTGGCCCAAAATTATATGCAAGAAAAAGTTGTACAAAAGTTTACATCAAAGATACTTTGAGTCCAGAACTGTAGCAATGTGAGTTGAGTGTCTTGAATTGTTTTACGTGATGGTCATCAAGTCAAGATTTGGCCTGTTGAGATTATGTAACTGACAACTCAACATCCTTTTTGACTAAGACTGGCTGAAAAGTCTAAATACCTCAAGGACATGTTTGATTCCATGTTAAATATTATAATACATATTGTTATTTTTTTTAAAAGCAAAGTAATATGTTGTGACAGAACTGGGTCTGATAGTAGTCATAGCTGTGTGATAGGAGTTGTTCTCTGTCCTGGTTCTATCAGTCAGCTGCACCAGTGAGGGATTCACAGGACCCAAAACAACATGAAGTCTCCACAGGATGAATCCCTCACTACAAAGGCAAACATGCTTGATTTCCCTTACAAGGCATAGTATACATTTCAAAATGTAGCAAGGGATATATATTCAAGAAACAGATTTTACTTTTCATGATTCTCATTAAACATTTGGATGCCTAACTTTAATACACAGTAGAATCCTTTGGGCCAGATAAGGGCCAGAGGGGCTGGGGGTTGGTGTAAACAACTTTATTCCCTGGATGGAAGGCTCACTATGATGTGTGTCCAAGAAGAAAACATGAGAGTACATCATAAAATGTCTGGTGATAACACAATTAAAAGAAGATTTTCATCAATTTAGACACCTCTGTAAGCAGAGTGATCTCCTGTCTTCAAAATGCATGGAGATTACCATAAAGAAACCAGAGTGGTGTGTGTACATCTGGACTTTGATATTGTGCACAGGCTGGGCAAAGGCACTGACCTTCGCTGCTACCGCAATTACATCATAGGGCAGCTCCTGCTCTTATGCATATTAATGTAGGTTCTGGAGGCATCACCCATACCTTTGATTCCCTGGGATCCGAGCTCGCCATTGCATGACAAGTGTATCTGGACACAAAGTGTATGTAATGGTTTTCTGCTGCAGCAGAGATATAGACCAGGAGCAAGACCAGATCAAAGGTACGAACACTCTTCAGTGCAGGGGGATGATAGAGATAATCTGTGTTGGTGTGAGAGAAAGAGAAAACGGGTTAAAATGAGTTAAGGTATAGCAGACAACCATACAGAAGCATGTAACTAATAGCTGGTGGCTAACACAAAAAGTTAGAGCCATAGGTTAATCAGAATCCTCTTTGATCTCATTTTGTGGCTCTATTATTGCCTTAATGGGGTCAATATAACTTTAACACAATAGGACAATTTTTTCAGAGCAGATATATTTAGACCGAAAGGCACATGATATAGCTAACTGGAGGAGTGTCTTGGGTGTATTCCAGTGTTTCCTCTGCATTCATTCAAAAGTGGTGGACAACCACATTAAAAATACCTCCATAATGTAAAATTAAAATAACACCAGTGTTTTCTTCACCTTGCCATCTGCACCATTGACATGGCTGAGGCTAAAACAGAGATGAATAAAGAACCCTAACAACAAAATCCCTAAGGACCAACACTGACAGGGACAGAGGAGACCCTGGTAGTATTTTCCATGTCATATTTTTACATGGGTGCTGGTGAGGAGACCCTTTTTGCCAGTAGAGGGCCTCATTGTCATAACATAAAGCTCAAAAATGGTCTGTTCCATTTTCTAGCATCCACACAATTGATTCCCAAGCACAAACAATGTTCATTCAGTGCCCCTGAATTTGTCTAAATAAAGGGTATTACTAGTAATAAATAAAGGTAAAGGTAAATAAAGGTAATTATATTGGATTGTTAAAATCTAATATTTCAATATATAAGACATAAATATTACTAGATAATTCCTGTATTAAGACAAGCCATTGTAAGAATTATTTTTACTCAGTTTGACAAAATTGCTTTAAAGATATTTGCACAATTCCTTAAGTACTCTGTTTTGGAAAATCTTCTTTAAAAATGTAACTTGATTTAATATGATGACATGATGAACATGATTCACTGTCTGAAGACTTGCTGAATAAGTAAATGACGCTTTACGTGTACGAAGCTAAACTGCTCTATTTGCCATCATGCCATAAAAGGCCTGAAGCTGCATTGGGAGCCAATAGCGGACTAAACATTATATGAACTGGCTCCCATTGCTGCTGCACTGATGGTGTCATACCTGGGTATAAAAAAATATATCTGTGCCAAAAAAAAAAAAAAAAAAAAAAAATCAAAAACGATGTATTTAAGTTTTGGGCATTTATAACTGGATAAAATAAGTCAAATGTATCAGAGAGCGGGGAGATCTGAATATGAATCAAGCACAAATTGAATGGCAATGCCGTGCATTAGTTACATCTAATTATTGCAGCAACATTCTCTCATATTGAAATCTCCATAATGAGTAAATTAGTGGGTCTCCATCTGTGATATTACAAACTTAGAGTCACAGATGCTGACTACATTCAAAGACTCCTGCTGGGTGTTTTGGTTTGCACGTTACAGAAGCTACAGTACGATGCACAAAAGGGGCGCATTATAGCTTACATATACTTATACATACATATTGTAATTCACACACTCACTGCTGAGAAAATGTTGGCACAGAGAAGGCTTAATTTACAGTGTGAAGTCAAAAACAGACAGGTCTTTCGAGCACTGCTATTGATCTTACTGCTCCCACCTCCCACCACTCTCAACCACCCCGCACCTCCCCTTCCTGCCCTCCCTCTTTGGTTACATTTCTTCCTGTGTCATGAAGTGCACTGTAACATATATCTTTGATTCGCTGCACATTAACAATTGATTTATCATGCATCTTGCCTCATGCTAAGAAACAGAACACACCTGCTTATGTTTGGCTTGCTTCTCAAAAATCTCTTTACACTTTGAGATGATACTTGTGAGAAGCAAACAAAAAAAGACCACAAAGCTAATGTCTCGATTGACTTACATGCCCTAGATTCAAGTCTTTGCTCTGTTGTCTCAGAGCGAAAGAATATATAGCCATTGCTAAAAAACGCTTGAGCTTTATTTTTTAACTGTTATATATAAAACGATCAGGGTACAAAATGTGGACCCCCGATAATTAAAAGCAAATGTACAAAACAATATTTTAATTATAAGATGAATTGTTAAACATACAGTTGAATAAATATACAGGCAACCTAAAGCAGGCTGTGAGTAATTGCAGAAAAATTGCAACCCATAATTATGGTATCAGTCATTAACACTTTACACGGGTGGAATAAAACAATCCATATCAGAATTTGTATTTTGCCAATCATCTTTATTCCACCCTGTATGTGTGTGTGAATATATGGTTTTGGATACAAAAACATAAGAAAAGATAGAGGGATGTATTGTAAATATGCAACCATACACATGCAGCCATATTCACAATCACATAAACACACGTGTACAAGCAAAACACAGATACACATTTTCACATGCACACACACTTCCATTTACATATCATCTGCAGCCATCTGTTCTAAATGATAGGTAATTAACTCAGGCCTGCCTTTGTCTCTCTGGCTGGGTTGGCTGACATATAGAAGCTCTTCAGCAGAATATACGTGAATCAAGGATGAGAGGACAGGAAAGTGAGCGAGGGGAAGGACGAGGAGGAGGACTGGATGATGTTTGTGAATGATGCTGCATAAACCCAGAGAGGCAGCACAGAGAACCATTAGGATGATGGGAGAAAAAAAAAAATTGGAGATGATGGAAAGAGGACATGTTGGGTTGGAGAGGATATACACATGCACACATTCACATAGGCACACACAGTACATACAGTGTGTGTGTGTGTGTGTGTGTGTGTGTGTGTGTGTGTGTGTGTGTGTGTGTGTGTGTCTGTGTGTGTGTGTGTGTGTGTGTGTGTGTGTTTAACCATGCCGTCAAGCTCACCTACAGTTTTCCGATTCAAGGTCAAGCTGTATTAAACAGAGAAGCTTTGCATTGCTTAGGCTGGAATAGAGAGATGCTACAGCTAATATTGGCACCACCTTGTTTATCCAAAAAATAATGAGTTCGGGATGTTATTTTAGAAATTTCACTTCAAACATTGTATCTCAAATTGTGTCATGAGTATCCAGGGACTGAACATTATTAAAAATATAACTGGCAAAAAAATAAAAAAAAAAGCATAAAGATTAGTTTGAAAACTTAAATATTCCAGTCAAAAAGGTTACACAAAAATCTCAAACAAGAATAAAACTGAAATAAGATAAAAATTCAGTGTGTGTAAATTAAAAATGACATTAAAAAAAATACTTCTATACCATTCTATTCTGGTGTAGATCTGATGTGTTGTACACAGTCTGATAGGCAATAGGATGCCTTTGTAAATCCATTCTCTTCCATATCCTCATTTTCCAGCTATATTTGCTCCTCCCAGTCACCCTGATATCCAGGTTTGTCTCTGTTACAGTGGCACTGGGCTATAATTAGTCAGGTATCCCCTGCAGTAATGATGAGTGGGAGAGAAGCCCTGCATATAACTCCTAGGGCCAGAGGCAACTCTGGAGCCAGAGCAGCAGCAGCAGTGGAGGTGCCTCGTCAAATGGGATAATTAGAGTGTGTATGGAGATGTGATTCCAGGTAGTAGGTGACAGAGACTATAGAAGAGGACGTTTGTCTACACGCTCACCTCCTCTTCTCAATTAGTGAATGGTCAAGGCTGAGCAAGACAAGAGCAAGAAAAAGATATCCCAAGGCTGCATTGTAAATAGAGGAAAAAACAGACATGAAGAGAACAAAAAAGATTTAGTGTTTGTCACAGGTGATACAAGAAAAATGTAGTGACAAAATCTAAAGACAGGATGCTAGCATTTAAATGAAAGACAATGGTTGTAGAGTAAAGGCTAGATGTAAATATATTAGCACATAACTTCAACAGCTCAGTAAACTTAAGCGAGCATTTATAGTGTGGTGCAGTATGGAGACAATGACAGGTGACCTGATGCAGCCATTCCCCAGTTTGTGTGCTCCATTTTGACTGAGTGAGGAAGACAGAAACAGAGATAGAGAAAAGAAGACATGATCAAGATGATGATGATGATGTCTAAGATGATGACGGTGGCGGCTCCTCTATCTAGATCCCACGTCTGAAGTCAGCATCCCCTCTAACCACAATGTCCCTCCCCAGACGCCTCCCTGACACGTCTGCACTGGTCAGTGGGATACAAACACACTAATGCATCTTTCCAGCAAACAAACAAACAACTGTGGCCATAGTAATTGCAGTGATTAGGAGATAAGCACCGGGAGATAACCATGCATTATGGAGAAAGCCTCCTGTGTGACCTTCTGCAAGGCTGCAGAACCAGGGCTGCAGTCTGATTCCAGACACGTATGACTAGCGCTACATAGATCCACAGGACAGGTCATGGTGGTATAGGATATTGATACACACAACCCTCTGCAGGCCTTCAACACAAAAAACACCCTAAGCTTGGCTTTCAAAAGGTATTTCCAAGCAGCAGTCTGAAACTGTTATATTTTCACCGTAATAATGGTCACAGGTCAGATATTTTCAAGACTCTCAGCAGAGGGTGGTTCACAACTTTATTCATGGGGGCTATCAACCTCCCTTAAAATATTTTTCCACTATATCATGGATGTTCTTTATAGAGCCTGCTAGCTGGGACCTTTCACTCAACTCCCACAATCCTCTACTTGTATACAAATTATTTCACACAGTGTCTGATGGTAAAATATACGTTTTTAATGTTGTATTATTATTTTACCTTTATTTCTATAGTTAATGTACTGCAGTATGCAGTTCTCCCAGTATATCTAATTTTTTTTAATATTATGTGTTAGCATTTTTTCATAGATGATGATATGATGATGGTGATGATTGTCAAGTCTCTAGCAAAATTCATAAATAACTAACAAAACCTGTTCTGTATATTCATGACCAGTCTAAAGTTCTGACTTGGTTTTCTTGCTTTTACCAGTGTGTGGCAGACATAGAAAAACAGATTCATCCAGTTATGACAGATCAACAAAGTAAAAAAGGAGACAGGTCAGAATTACTGCATGATATAATCAAAACAGCACAGTCAATAAAACAACAATAAACAATAATCTAATTCAGTTTCAAAAGGCAGTTTGTTGATCCAGAATTGGACAAATATAGTAAAGACAGAAAGAAAGAAGGTAAAATGTTTATGGCTTCACAGCAATATCGCAGCCAGTAAAACTGGCTTAGTCACACATACAGAGCTGAAAGTGTTAGAGGAAAATCAATGGTTGGATTGCAGTGTAAGGTCCTCTGGGTGAGGTAAAAGCAGTTTATTATACATTTTGCCTCAGGAATTTTGTATAAAACCTCCAAAGAGGGAAATATGTGCATTGAATACATGAACACAAGGACACAAATGCAAGCACAAAACATACAAAATATTAATCAGTTTTTTTCCCCCTATAGATTTAATAGTTTTAACAGATGGAAAAGAGCATTAGTTCACTGTTACTTATGGTGCGATTTGTTTAAAAGGTGTCTCATGTTTGAGACCACATGACCTTCACCCCCCACCACCCCTCCCACTCTCTCTCTCACACACACACTCCCCTCCCCGTTCCTGTGCAGCTCCCCAACTCTCAGGCTACGAAATGTACATCACACCTCCTATCTAAGGGAATCTCACCCCAAATCCTTCCCTTTGAATTATTGAAGAGGACCAAGCCAGCTTGACTCTGATTATCCTCTAATCAATATGCCTCGCCTCTCCTCCTATAACATCAGATGCCTCCGATCGATCCAGCCAATCAGAGGAGCCACTGCAGCTAGAAATGCAGAGTGTATTGTTCTGCATTGTTTACACTCACACTGCTTGGCGTGTATAATAGGTGTGTTTATGCTCGGGACAGGCTTGATTGCTGATTGACTGTGTGTTTTTGCCGTCTGGTACATGTCACAGATAATTCCATGTGTTTTTTTAGTTCTTGTTGTTGGAAGGATAATCAAATTTAGTAGAGATTTTTTGAAGTCCAAGGATGTGATTAACAGTTTTTTGGGAAGCGTTGTCTGCTTTGGAACGTACTTTGCTTTGCTTGCGTTTATCTTTTATCTGTGTTTGTGAGGGTGAGACAAATAAAAGATGTGAGTATGTAAAAAAGATAAAAGTCAAAATAATTTTACATTTCATAAAGCTGTTAAAGTTTCAAGCCTGGGGCTGTACGATGTAGAAATGTAAGTAAGTAAAAAAGCCTGAGAAGGTTGATTTGAGCACTAATGCAAGTCCTTTTTACAAAGAGCAGAATAAATACAAACACATGCTTGTAATCCTACAGTTATACAAGGTACACACACTCTCCCTCTTGCAGGCCCATATAATGATAGCAGGAGGTGCTGGGCTATTGTTTGCAAAATGGAATGGTTGATTTGCGATTGTTCTCTCTCTGGTAAAAGCTGCTGGTTCGTTCTTCGTTCTTTTCTCGTGAACACACAAGTTTCACACTCAGTCTGCACTGTGTGATTACAGAGATTACCTGAAGTGCACAGACATGAAAAAACAAACACTTCACCGAGACAGGTATGGTCTTTGTTGTATGGCACTATATACATCCATTATACATGTGGACATCTGGGTACTTTGACTTAAAGATACAGATTCTACCTTCAAGATGGGTGTACTGTACATATGTCTTAGAACTTGTGTGTTGTGTGTTCCCATACACACTCAAATACCTACACTAAACACCTCACAGATCCGCTGTTGCATCTCTTCACACACAGGCTCTCTGCAGTGGGAAGGATGTATCAGCAGGGGCCAGATGATGGCACTCTTCTCTCTGTACCAGGTTGCCGGATGCCCCCGCTGCGTGTTCTGACTGCATGATGCAGCTGGCCTCATTTTAATGATTTAAATCACTTGAGGTCCACCGCCACACATTTTAGAAGCTTGACTGAATTTATCCTCGTTGATAGAGATCAGTGCCCTCAGCCCTGGTCGTTGCCAGACTACAGTAGAGGCAGAGACCTCTCCGACCGACACGATTGGATACAGCTCTCCGCTCTGATTTTACTTTTGATCCTGCCGTTCTGACTCTTGCCCTGGGGACAGATGAGCGGAATGGAGCTGTAGAGATAGAGCAGAATGCCACGCACTCTTTTCTATCCCACTGGTCAGCCTTTTATACATATGCAGGTCTAGAATGAGTAGTTAAAATCTGGACTCATGTACTCTTATATTACATGCATCCATGGGCATGTGAAGTTACTTTCTGCAATAAAACAAGCATTAAAACATATTGCAGCTTGAAGTACAAAATTGAATGCACTCATAACCTACAAAATAATTCTTCCTGACAGTATACAGGTATGAGCAGGGGTTAATTTTTAAAAAGACAGAAATAACCACGGAACTGTGCTACAAGCAGATTCCCAACATTTTGAGTCACAGTAAGAAAAAGGCAGTTTTTGTTTCTGCAGTTAAGGTAGGTAGAAACACACACGGGTGTTAAGTGCCCCTGTTCAACAGAAGGGCAGAGCGAGGTGGAGGCGGAGGACGAGATGATAAAAGTGTAACCTCTACAGTATAGAGGAGGTTCAGGAGCCTACATAGTGCTAACACACTCAACAAACCATACATATGATCAAACATCCCACATACACAAACACAACCCTATGCAGCAACTAACAGGTCAACATCGAAATATCGCTTTGAGCCTTTGCACCCTACTCATTACTAAAAACACATACAAACAGATGTAAGCACACATATACACTTCTGTACATGTTTGACCAGTCATAACGCTGAAAAGCCAATGATTTTTCTCAGGGGCCCCCTCCACGTAATTGGGCACGCTCAGTTAATTCCCTCTGTTGACCTGGAGCCCGATGCACTATTGATTAGTGGGATGGCAATATGTGTGTGTGTGTTTTAGTGTGTGTCTGCAATGATGCATTGGTGACCCACAGGGGGCACAGTGAGGCTAGCCGCATGGCGACAAAGGGCATCATGGTGCGCCAAGGTCAAATGAAGGATGTCGGCGAGCGCTGCAGAATTAGAGCTGGGAGCCCGAGCCTGCCTGAGCGAGGGCCATGCTGCAGAGGGAGAGCAGAAAATAGCACAGCTGAGGGAGACAGAGAGACAGGGAGAGACAGAGCACATTGATAACAGGGCTAAGATTTCACTACTCTCTTCATACTCAGTCACCTTTGCTTCACAGGTAGCACACTGTGACAAGTAACCACAAATTTGTGTTGCCTGAGAGCTTTTCACCAGCTGTCCAACAGATGATGGATCTGGAGCACGGCCTGCTATGGCCTAAAGTGATCTGAGCACACAAAAAACAGACAGGAGTTTATATAACAGGCTTTCAATGAGTTGCAGAGCAATATTACACTCAGTTACATTCGGTTACTTGTGACATCAATGTTCACTTGAGGCAACTATGACTTTGAAAGTCATAACATGTTATTTCCTGCATGGTGATTGTGTGTGTGTGTGTGTGCGTTTGTGTGTGTGTGTGTGTGTGTGTGTGTGTGTGTGTGTGTGTGTGTGTGTGTGTGTGTGTGTGTGTGTGTGCACATGTCTGAATAACACATACTAAAAAAAAAGTTTTACATCATTTGGTAAATAAAAATAATTCAAAAAAATAATTCAAAATTTTACTAAGAAAATATTTTACTTTGGTAAAAATACAAAAACAAAATTGTCAGCAAAATGCACTGAACGTATCAAAAGTAAATATATCCTTCATGCAGAATTGCTCCTTTCAGAGTGTTTAGATATTTTAATATAATGTTTTAATGTCCAAACTGCATCTTAATGTCATACTGTTCGGGGTGGAGCTAATTATAACTAATTTATGTACAGCTTGCTTGTTTAACTACAGTAATGCACCATTGTTAAGATAATCAAACAGTTTGTATGTAAAACTTTTATCTGCAAAGTAAACTGTAACAGCTTTCACATAAACGCAGTGGAGTAAAAAGCACATGATTAACTCCCGAGGTGTAGTGGAGTAGAAGATTAAAAATAAGAGAAAAGGACATACTCAAAGTAAAAGTATCTCAAAAGTAGTTACTCAGTTACATACCATCACTGGTAGTTTGTGTATAATCAAAAACATGCTATAATCCCCTTGAGTTTGACAACTGGCCAAATTCAAATCACAGTATTCAGACATACGGTAACAAGTATTTTTTCCTGATTTATTTCAACATTATATTTAATACTTCTATGCGAATAATGCGATATGCAAATTAATCAGCAACCTGTATGGTAAGTGTGTACACGATTCACACATTATTATACTGTACAAGGCCTCCAACTGTCATCAATTTATTTTGCCTCACTAGTTTATGGTTTACAATCTCCCTTTTTTTTTTTTTACAGTGTCATCTATCATGGGAAATTTGACCCATATTGTGTAATTAAAAGATCAATAGCTCTGTGATCGCGAGGGATGCGTCCAGGCCCAAGCTCCAGCTACCATGACTGATTGAGATCTGTTGTCTTAGATGCGTGGAACCGAGTCGTGTCCTCTATGGACCAAGAGACAGAAAAATCAGTGGACACAAGGAAACACCTGGGAGTCACATGGTGTGAGTACTTTCGCAGAAAGTTGAGGAACACAGGCAATTACTATGTAGAATGTGAGATATATTTTTAATTTGACTATTAAAATGACGTTTTGCTATTTTAATAAAAAACTGCCATATTTGGAAACATAGTTAATTTCATATGCTTTAATTATTTTGGAAGATATTAAGACTTGTTGACTTTATTGTCAAGGCTCACTAGCATCATTACTAAAAATGGGATACCTCAAAGCCTCTATCAAATTATATATATAGAATTTATGATGGAACACATAAAATGCTCACTAATTTTTCAATTTTTACAAAGAAAGATATACTATACAGTATATTTACCAATTGTTAGATTAGTGACATATTGACAGAAAGAGGCTGCTTTGAAGTTTAAGTTACATAATAAAATTACATTACATCAAGTAAAGTTTACATTCCGTGTGCTACTGGAATAATAACTAACTGGTTCCTCGACAGGTGTTTGGTTGTTCCAGCATATAGTGAACACACTGAAACTCCAAGGCAGCTGGCAAAAGCCAATTGTGGGGTAGTTTTGAAACTGCCATCCACCATTTTTTATCTCGCATCACAACAATTAAAACTGTCTGGGAGGTAAAACATAATGAATCAAATCTGGACTCATGGGTTTCCATTGAAACATGTGTAATTATGGTAATTAGACCATTGTGAACAATCTTTTCCATCCAAATTAAGTAAATGTGCACAGAGACCTAAATGAGTTCCAGCGAGAAAATGTAGAGACAACGGTCTTCTTGACACTAAAAGCGAAAAGAAAAACTTTTGGCCCCCTCAGGCGTAATGACATTTATTAGTATATATGGATGGAGCTCTTTCCCTAATGATTCTAAAGTAGGGGTGAAAAATACAGTAGTAAAGGTAATTATAATAAACTTTCCTCACCATTTGCATGCCTATACCATGATATTTGATATATATCCGTTTTTGTTATTTTGTTCATTTAAAAAAAAATTTGGATGCATCAAACTCAAGTGTAGACTTCTAAATCACAGCATTGTGCAGACTATCTTATTCTCAAATTGTACAGTTGAAAAAAGAACTATAGACACAAATTGTTGCATACAGCTAATGAGTAACGTGCAGTATTGGGAATTACTAAATATGAATAAATAATTTTGAGGAACCTGTCCTTTCCTTGAGTGTTTTTCTGTTACTTTATACTTCTACTTCACTAAATTTCAGGGGAAAATATACTTTTTATTCTACTACATTTACATTGAAAAAACTTTTGATAAGCTTACAAAATACGATGCATTGTTAAATGATTATACCAATGCTCCCCCAACTTTTTGCCTTGTAACCCCTTACAAAAAAAGCACCATCTAGTTGGGGCCCCTTGTTATATTTCAGATATTTATGAGTTGTTAACAGTTCAACCAAAGAAACATTTCCCCTTAAAACTTTACAGATTGTCTAATTAAAAAAAACGTTTGAGGCCAAAGAGGTACACATATCTTATATTTCACAAAAAAGACTAAGATCAGAGTAGGTTAGAGAAAAGCCCATAAAATAAATATAAATATGTGTATCATTGCATTATTTCATTCTCCTTTCCTACCCTATTACTCAATCTCACCACCCCCTGAGATTCATCCTATGGCACATTGAAGGAGGGCTGACATCAAGGTTGGGAACCACTATGCAAACATGTACATAAAATAATTAAAACCGGCTATACCCTGACCAACCACAATATTAAAATTATAACTGTGCACTGATGCGTAAGTAGTATTAAAAATCAGTCACAGAAATAATTTTCCTGTGGAAGAAGTACCTTTAGTTCTGATACTTTATGTACAGTTTGCTGACAGTTTGCTCATGCCCTTTTAATGTGGGTGATAGTTTTTTTTTTTCTTGCATTAGGCACAAAATTTTGTTTGAACGATTAAAAAAATAGCACCTTCAAAGCTCATTTCGTATGTCAGGGTTAACATTAGCATCTCCCCTAAAGGTTTTATAAACGTCAAAGATTGGTCTTGGTCACATGGTCACAGATGTCTATGGGGACTAAGTAACAACCGCTGCATGACAGGAAAACATGGCCAGTGTGTAACTTGACCTCTGACTTAACATCCTGTCAGATGTTCCACATGAGCAAAGTCTAAGAATTACATTAGCTGTGGTATAGAGCTGCACTAAAGACATGCAAGGGCTTGGTGTTTTATATTCAATGCAATTCACACTCTGTTTGTGATCTATTCTGATACAGTTGGAGAGTTGTTGAGGTTATGGGCTCTTTTTAAAATTTTTCATCACAGATATCAAACTCCCCTTCACTCTCACTGCTAATATAAGTGATTCCCCTTCATCATACATCTTCAATTCTTCCACTGCGACTTTTCAATTGATTGAGCTGAATGATGAGGGAAATGTTAGCACGGCAACAGTGAAGCCATCGATTTGTGAAGTGATTGATAAAAATCATTTATCATTTTGGCGTACCCATGATAATTAATTGATATTGATTAACGTGTGTTGTGAATGCTGATACTAGGCAAGCGACTATGAGAGGCAGGAGAGAAACGACGATCCAACATTCATGCTGCTCTTATGTATAGAGTGTCCTCAGAAGTTTAATATTCCTCTTCACAGCATTCAAGAAGTAAAGGAGATAGATATGCAGATATCTTGTGTAATTGAATGCTATTATCATAATGCACTCCTCACACCCTCCAAACCTTGTGTATTATTCATATTCAAATGGACAGGTTTGAGCTGAAAATATTTCACAACCCTCAGCTTTGATTGCAGATTGAGTGTTAGAGAATGGCGACTACTGATTTAAATTACACGGTGAAGAGGTAGGATGAGGGCTTGTCTTCTGTCTCCATCTAGAAGTTCATGCAATTTAAACATCAAATTATCAAGTTCAATATTTGATGCTTCCACTATTGCTGTTAAGAAGAGGATATGAGATCCACTTATGCTTTGTTATAAAAATGGCGATTCCAGTATACACCAAACTCCCCTGTAATATCTGTCGAAGTAAAGTGCTAACAGACGAGTCAGTTCAACGATGAGAAGGGTGAATTTGCAAGAACAGCCATTAGCTTCATTTAAGTCGAGAGAATAATGTAGCTCTTGGAGTAAGCATAGGACATGTCGTGCTCCACACATGTGATATCCACCCCAGGAAAATCTTTTCTCACTTACTGAGGCTCCTTTCCAGCTCCTCTCGGCGGACACAGCATCACCCTTTTTAGCTCCAAACCCATCTGCTCAATTCTCCAAACACTTTGTCATACAGACTTTGCTGACAGCATGGATTAAAGATGCTATACCCTTTAATTTCTCTATGATTATCACTTCCATTCAGCAACCCGGAGCTATCTCAGATCTCTAAATCATCTCCTTGACTCTCTGGAGCCAAAGGTGGCTACACAGAGGGGACCTCAGCTTTGCGATCTGCAGGAGCCTGGGCCCACCTCTTGGTTATATTTATTTCTCTCGGAAATATCAAGAAGCTTGAACCTCGCTCTCGCTGACCCATGGTGTACTGTAATCACACGCCACAGTACCCTGTTATTGCAAGCACCTTCTCCTCTTCATCAGTGGATAGAATGAAAATGCCTGTGATCATGATGGACGTCTGTACCCAGCCACAAAGCATGATTGTACTGTAAATAGTGTGTTGATTTCTTTTCCAATTAAATACCCATGAAATATCAGTGAAAGAAAACATATTTGTTGTGCTAGAATAAATAAAAAAATACATGCACTCCAATAATGATGAAGTAATTACCATTTCAATCTACTTGTTCAACATTTTTTGAAAGATGTGTAATTGCTTTCATACTGAGAGTTAGATGAAAAGATTGACAGCTCTCGCATCTGTCCGTTAACTTAGCTGACAGTCAGCTAACATAAAGACTTGTCTTATTTGTTTAACCCGTACGAAAACTGAAGTGTTAAAACAACCAGTTGCTGTTTTACAGGGAATTAAATATTATTATTATGACTTATTCTTAGCCAGGGTTTTTTAAATACACTTTAAAAGTGCTGTAGGCAGATTTAAAAGTCCAAAATGTCCAAATGCTGAGCTAAGCTAATTGTCAGCTAAGTAAACGGACAGATATGAAAATTGTATCAATGTTCTCATCTAACTCTTGCAACAAAAGCGAATATGCAAATTTCCCAAAATGTCATATTATTCCCTTAAGAATATGATCTTATTATAAATATGGCACTTTTCATAGAACTTCTAACCTCAGTGTTTGAAGGACAAAAAAAAGTAATATTCAGGTTCACCTATTTGTTCTGATTGAAAAGTCAGTCAGTTAAGGCTGATTATGCAAGAGGGAATGAAAGCATTCTCACAGTGTGGTGTTCTCCACTTCCAAGAACAGATTCATGATTTTTTAAAATGAAAATTGAGAGGTTTGAATAAATACTGCACCTCTAAAATGATCATGTCTCAGAGAGAAAGAGCTGCTCATGCAGTTTAGAGAATAAAGGATGGGCACAGTGGACAGCTGAAATGCAGGCAGATGTCAATAGAAAAACTAATGTAAAAACCCACTATATCGAAGACAGCAAAGCAGCTCAAGAATGAGACAAAAGGGAGTGGGAGAGAAAATTAAAGAGTGAAGAAGGAGGGAGGGATGGTGAGAGAAAAAAACATAAAGCAACGCTGAGATTTCTCCACATGCTTTTCTCTGATTCGCTGAAATTCATAATCCTCTCTCTTCTTTCCCACACCCAAGATCCTTTCCCAGCATCCATAATTCTAAGCACTGAACCAATCCCCCTGTTCATTTTAAAACTCCATTGTTTCTTATCACACTGAAAGTGGTTGCTGCACAGATGTGGTGTGCTTCCTTTACACACCAGCAGCATTAACAAATGATAAACACCTTAGTTTGCTTCTTCACTTTTTTCATCTTTCACCGTTTTTCCACTTTGATTGAGCTTCTGCAGTGACCAAACGATACCAACGACTAGTATAGCAGAGAAGACAGTGTAGCAGGCTCTTTCTCCGTAGCTAAATATACCCTGTTACACTCATCTCGTGTTATATTTTTAATGGCTTCAGTGCACTCATGTTGCAAAGGCTCTCCAGGGCAGATTCTTTCTCTACCCCTCTCCTCTATGGCCCTTATCCCTCTTGCCTCAGGGCACTTGCAGGCCTGCCGAAAGAAATCACCCCCGCATCACTGGAGACATGCAGGACCCCCCCCCCCCTTGCTGCCAAAATAAACTGCTCACCTTCCCCGTGTATTGTTAGCCCATAAGTCTCTCTTTCAGGTGAACAGGCTGCCTCTCCTGTGCTCTCTAGCTTCCCCTGTGGGTTATTCAAAATCAGCGAAAATGAAATTGCAGCTTATGTTTAAGTTAAGCATCGAGCTAAAACAAGTGAAAATGTAGTTTTTAGCTAAAAGCTGCAGGGTCACATCGTGCACCTTGTGATAGTGTGCTACCTTTTTTCTTCCTTGTGTAGAAACAAATTTGGCACTTTAGACCTGGAGGGATGAGGGGAACATAACATGGTCACAGACAAGTACAAGTGGATTTGTTGCAGCAGTTTTGTCCCTGTTGGTGTCCTGGGCAGAGCTCCTCCATTACACGAAGCTCGATGCAGCTGTTCCAAAATGGCTGCCTCTGTGTTTCCGTTTGTGTGGTGTCAGAGGACTGAGCAAGGGAGGAAATATGTGCTGCGGCGGATGCATACAGATTAGGATTAGAGCGCGAGCTGCAGCGTTGGGGCCTTTGTCATTAACAGGCAGTTTTAATCAGGGTCTGTCCCAGAGCTCTGCTGCTCGCCTCAGGAGTCCTGCAATCCTCAGAGAGAAGGGGAGGCAAAGATAGAGGGAGTGGAAGAAAAAAGAAGGAGAGAAGTATAAAAGAGGGAGGATAGGCGAAACAGGGAAGAGGAAAGGATGAGGAAGAGGGAGAAAAAAAAAGAAGACCCCATAGTATCATTGGGAATAGGGTGGGGGAGGTAGTGTGCAGCACAAGTAGTGCTGAATGTGTTTTTGCATCGATATGCTCTGTATATCCTGTAGTAGGCAAGATGGCACTGGATGTGCTGCGCTCTTCATTACACTCTCTCTATGTGCTATTGATTCTGCTCCTGCCCAGTGTCTGTGTATTATTTAAATGTTAAGATGTCAGTGTTGGGTAATCACTGGCTCCATTAAAAGACGAGCAGCACGGCCACAGCCACAGACCTGCAGAGAGCCCAGGCAGGCGGATGAATTATTAAGGAGAGGATGAGGTGGTGGGACATTTCCACCGTCACCCTCGCGGATGTCATCCCACTCAGCCGGGAGAAACACAGGCACAGGCTGGCTTGACAAAAATCGACAGTGACTTCCTCCTCCCCCACCCGGAACCGGTTTGATCCTGATTGCAGACACTGCAGCTGGCAATTTCCAGAATAATCTGCAGCTCCAGCCCTGCCTGCCCTGCCCCCCAAAGATCCGCCAGCTCTTCCCACCCCCACCCTGCCTTGTGCCCCGGCATCCTCTTCGGCCCTCCAGCAGCATCGATAATATGGACAGGAGGAGAGGCCTTTGATTTGCTGAATCAGAGAATCCCATCTCCCCACCACTGTGTGTGTGAACATGTGGATGAGAAAGAGGCAGTGAATACATGCAGTCTAACGGCTCCCTATAAAGTCAATAAAGCTACAACATTTTTTTTCAGGGATGATATTTTAACAGAAACCTATAATAGGTAGCTTGTGGGATAACAGTAGATGAATGAAAAACACAGACTACATTCAAGCAAATAAATGTTTATGAGTGTAGAATAGATATATTTACATTGATCAGTAATTATTATTAACGATCACAATTACTGACGTCTAATGCCATTAAAACCTTCAAAATGTCAAAATTTGTCATCTATGCTTTTGTCTGCTATATTTTACTATCTGCAATCCCCATGTATGTGCTACGTATGTTTATTATGCTTTTATGTCTATTAACTGATCGTGTTGTCAGAAACAATTACAGCATCCTCAACACCCTTGCTTGTGTTTATGACATTCACATGGATTAATGTCAGCATTAAAACACTGATTTGGAGGTCACTGACAGGCATACGTACGCGGGAGTTTGAAGAAAATTGAATTATAACAGAATATTCCATTATGTGACTGAAACTGAGAATAAAATGGAAACAGCCTATAAAGGGGGGGTCACTTAGACCCCCCCCTTTGTCACTCGAACCTAGGGAGTGAGGCTGTCCTCCCACATTCAGGCTGCTTATAACAAAAATAATTGTCCTATCAGAGGACTTTTCCTCTCTCAGTCAGGTTTATTAATATAGCACTTCATCACAAAAGCATGACCTAAACGCCAAGATTTCTCATATCTAATAAAGCAATGGATATCTAACGGATGAGTATCCATCACTTAGGATGTTGACTTTGGAACATGAAATCTTTAAAATGTTTTACAAGATCCCTTTTTAATTAATAATGATCAAAGAGGAGATTGTTCACATGTATGGGAACATAAGTGTGTGTACATTCATCCAACAAATGCCATACAAGGATGATCATGTTTAAATGTCTGTAACTCTGCCTTCTAGCGGTCAAATAATAATTTGATTCATACTGTTTGTGAAACATGACTTAAAGGCTGCAAGATGTGTAAATAACAAAAACGATACAAGAAATGTGTCACAGAGATAATTGTTTGACATTATATATGGTAGTATATTTTAATTTACGTACTTTTAATATTATGTAAGAGAAAGAAAAAATAATTTCAACTTCATGTGCGATCGCAGTATCATTTACTCATACAGGCATAAATCAAATAGTCAAGTGATTTAAAGTTAAACATTTACACTAAGATACCTCTGTGCACATATACACACTGTGTGTGGGTTTTTTAATGCATGAGGTAAATTCAGCCTGCATCGATCGTTGGCACACTAACCATTTATTTGTGAATTTTGGTTAATAATGACATTAGGGTTTTAATAGTGGAGTGAGAATATATAACAATGCCCACACTGCGTGGCCAGAATTTGTACAATATCTTCACAGGCACCTCTGTCACAGGGGCAGAAGGCATCAATGTTTGGGTATCTAGAACGAGTCACTATTTCCCCCCGAAATGGAGATTAATTTTCTCTCTATTTGAGATACTAGGTTTCAGCACAGATAGACATAATAAGATGTAAATTGGCTGAGGGCAGATAGAGAGGAGGGGGTGCCTCACTTGAAGTAACATGAACAGCAATTAACCATGGGAGAGACAAGTGCGCATTGTCTCCATTGATGTGAGCTTGAGCTGCTCCACCATCCACACCATTATCATCAAAACACACCAAAAAACGACCAGTGACCACTGACCATGAGACCACTGTAGCTTTTTAACTGTTCACATAGGTGTTGGTGTTTTTTTAAATAGCGCATTTAGCTAACTTTTTGAATTCAACAATTACTAGTATAGTATAGTAATAATATTTTAAGATTTATATCTCTAGTATACATTTATAAATACTTGAAGGGCTTCTGAGGAGATGTTCATTTAAATTCAGATGCACCATTTTGCTTGTCTAAGAAAAAATAACATTTCCTTAGCCTGTTAAAATTACTGTTTTTCTAGCAAATGACAATTCTCACATACATATGTTGCTATAATGTTTAACTTGCAGTCAGAGTATCCTATTCAGAATTGACAAGTTAAGGGATTTACATTGTTTGTGGATCTTGGACATCCAACTTAAAGCCTGTGGTGTTTACAAATAGACTGCAGACTTAATGGGACTTGGGGGGAGTTAATTGGCTTTTTGTGCTAGCCGCTAAGAACTCAGAGAGCCAGAGAGAGCCACAGAGGGAGAGAGATCGAGACAGAGAGAAAGACAGAAAGAAAGAAAGAGTGGGGAAAGAAAGGTGTGCACGCATTTGTGCAAGTGTGTACAGATGCATGAATGTGGAGGTGCTTGTATGTTTACTTTCCTGTTCTTGTTCTCGGGTTAATTGGCAGCAGGCCTGGCAGGGCCATTCTTGAACTGTGTCACCTGCCGCTAATGGTGGATCCCTATTATTGCTGTAAGACAGCTGTGTGCTTGTAGGGTTTCAGTCAGAGATTAGGGGGACACTTCATCCTCAAAAACACAAGTATAAAAATACAGGTTTATGATGGGGGCCAAAGAAAGTTGACAGCAATTAAAAATGTTCATTTTAATGTCTCCGCTAATAGATTGAGTGAATGAAGTTGCGTCTTATTTACGTAACGTCTGTGGTGGATTGGGGCTGCAGTGAGGCCATGTGAGTGGGGGAATTCAATGAGTCAGTCATGTCTAGAGTGCAATATCTCTCTAATCCTGGAGGCTGAGAGCAATGGCACAGCAGGACCACCATGCCAGTCAATAAAACACAAACATCTTTCTGGATGGCAAGTGATTCTGGATCAGTTTTCACTGTGGATTTGTTTTGATTTTGAATTCAGGAATCCTGGGAAATTCAAATGAGCTTTAAGGAGACACGTAAAGAATAATTAGACTGGACTTAATAAATAATAAGAATTAATAATTAGACCAAGTACAAAGAATATAATTGGTTTTTTTTAATCGTAAGTTTTCCCATATATAGGCACACGAATATGAAAGCATGTAACATTTTAACTCAAGGTTGCATAGACATAGTGGATGACAGCAAAGAAGTGTCAAAAAACAACTAGTTCATACAAAATCGCAAGTTCTTGAGCATCACAAACCCCCTAGAATGACACTTTGTAGTACCAGAATTTCAGCCATTCAGTCAAATAACATTTTGAAAGTCTAGAAGATATATATATATTATATATATATAATTAATTATTATATAATTTAATTATATATATTATATATTTATAATTAAATTATTTTATCCCATTCATCTATGCAGGGATCCATTAGGAAGTGAAAAAGCTCAGCCAGATTCTAGTGCACCTGCTCTAAGGGCCCAAAAATGTTGAAGCATTAAGATGCCTGAAGAGTCTGTCTCGGTGTGTTGGGTAAGCAACGTTTACAGGAAGGACTGGGGTGCCATCTTTAAACACAGTAGTCAGTTCGCCTTAATACATCTATACGTTCTCTACACAGCTTGCCAATTGTGGCGTGACATGGGCATGATTGTCGGTTTCAGAAAGAGAAATTGTTGGATGCAGGCCTGGTGTCAGAAAGGTGGTCGGGGAGGAAGTTTCTGAAGCTGTTCGACCATCCTCAAGCATTTCTGTTGAACTATACTGGCTGCTGTAACCAACAATACATTTGTCTGACACCTCAGACAAGAAGATACAGATAAGAACGACCTTCTTATCTGTAATTCGCATCCAGCAAAACCATCCCCACTGCAAACCTACTGCTCACTGTGAGCGCCACTCTCTATCACAGTGAAGAAAATAATGTAAATTTGGCCACTGCATGCAATAGTCTCATATTCAGTAATGAGACTAAACAGACCTCCCCACTGTTGCTCTTATTAATAAATGACTGAAAGAATGTAAACACAGTTTCTGTGCGCAATATGCAGTAATCAAACCACAATATGACCTGATCATGTATAATGCATCTGTCTAGTGTTGCAGTGGTGTTATCTGCGGGTGAAATCTGATGTTGAGCTATAAATCATTTCCTATGCTGTAGGGATTTATGGTGGAATGGCTGTGAACTCCTTGCTTCAAGCATGAATCCAGCTTTCCAGATATGGAAGAAATGGAAAAGGACTAGACGAGAAACTCCCAAAACAAGCTGCAATCAAGTTCAGCCACATCTACTATACAAGATAATTTAAAAACTCTTCCTCTTGTATCCTAGTCAAGGCTCTTTGAAATCTGTCATATTGCTAGACCTCTGTTTCAGATTTCTGCTTTTTTTCCGTCGGTTTCCTTTTTAGATACATAGAAATATCGATATGGGAAAATGGAAGGAAGGATCACCGATGAATAAACGGCATCAAAAAGCTGTGGACTTTGAGCTTTCTGGGATTTTTTATTCATATCATACATAGAACCTTCTCTACCTGTCCAAAGTTCAAGTTCAGTTGTTTGATGTTGCCTGTCTCTGTGTCCCTGATTAGTGTGTGCACAGATGTGTGTGTCTGTATATGTGAGAGAGAGGAGAGACAGGCAAAGAAGGAGGGAATGTGTATGCCTGTGGCTGTGTCTCTGATGTGACAGTATGTGTGTACACTAGCTATGTGATTTAGTCCTTGTAAATTTATAATTTGGTTAGCCCAACTGCTCTCAGTCTGTTGGACTCCTGCCAACCTCTTGCTGAGTGTGTGTGTGTGTGTGTGTGTGTGTGTGTGTGTGTGTGTGTGTGTGTGTGTGTGTGTGTGTGTGTGTGTGTGTGTGTGTGTCTGTCTGTCTGTCTGTCTGTCTGTCTGTTTTAAGTGTGTGCATTTGAGTTCATTGCCGTTACTACCACTCTGAGCCTCTAACGCTTACTCTTCTTCATCCTCCTGCATGGTTTCACTCATCAATACCACCACAACCTTCAAGCCCAAGGTTGCAGCTAAGGGGTCTCCTCTGTCTGCAACATGACAGCATCATACCAGTCCTTTCTGCAACTCGGCAGCTTTTCCTGCTTCCAGTGTGACAGCGTGGCATATATAGCCCACCATCTGTATCTGTGGGCTCTAAAGTAATGTAATTGCGGCTCTCAGAGTATCTGCACAGAGCTGTGGTGGTGTGGTAAACTAGATGGATGGAGAGCGGCTCACAGCTCGCAGCACTCGGCTTAGGTAATCAGCTGGAGTGCTGGCACGGGCAGAACAACACCTGCTGCTGAGGGGAGTAGCCAGCGTTAATTGCAGGAGAGTGATGGGGGCCTAGTCACTCCAGACACCACCGACAGTTCAGCCTAATGCAATTAGCTGCCATCTTTTCCTCTAGCAAAATTGCATTATGGTTTTTACATTTAATTTAGCCTGCACAAAATGAAACGGTTTCAGAGAAGAGAGATAATGAGAGCAAACTGATATTGAAATCTACACTGTGTTGGGAGGCTATTAATGAGACAATAAAACACTGTGGCTGACAACATGGTATACTGTGGTAAAACAGTTTAATAGTGTCATTACGAAGATTTAGCATTGTGATATTACTCCAAGCCTACAAGGTGGCAGTGAAAGCTTATATTTCCTCTTCTCCTCTGTTTCCTATGCCTTTTTTTCTCCTTTTACTCTTTCCAATATCGATCGAATATTGGTTTTCTTTTCTACATTTTACTGATGGCAAAACCCATCTGTTGGAGTGCATGTTTATGAAGGTTTTCTATTGATCTGCCTAAATGACCGCTTCCTCTTGTCTTACTCAATGTTCCAATTGACAAATACTACTCCTACAATAAATGCTTATATTTCTATAATAAATATTCATTGATGCTCTGTTTTACTCAGTGATCTGTCTTGCATTAAACCACGAATCAAAGAGAATTTGTGGTTTACTGCTGTGTGGTTGTGGAGGTGATAGTAGGGTCTTAGCCTTATTAGAGCGAGCTTCTTTCAGGCTCCAGTCATCTAGCTCAGCTAAAGTAAAAGCAGTGCAGAGAGACAAGCTGCTGCAGTGTGACTTTGCTCCTCTCCCATGCTTTGATTCATTATTCAGCACCCGAGAAGTCGTCCTGCAATCCCACAGCAGCACAGAGAAACACGCATACACACTTGTGTATAGAAATGGACTGAATATAGACATGCACATACACAGAAAGTGGTGTGCAAGCATACGAATCAACCAACATTCATGCTTCATCTGTACGTTTAAAACATGAACAGACACACTTAAATATGAAGACATGATCACAGAGGCGCACACACACACACACACACACACACACACACACACACTGCCCCCTTCTGCCAGCAGTACTGGCCTGCACGCTGTATGGAAATGTTTCTCCTAATGACTCCGTAATGACAGCGACTTATGTCCTTACCATAGTTGATTTGTTTCCTAGGTTTTAAGAGTAGATTATTTCCATGGTACAGACTTAGCGTAAGCCGTTCAGAAACCACAAGCACTGCACTTCAGCCCCGGTTTGGGATTTTAGCCAGGTCTAATCAGATTAAAGCACTGTTTTTCCCCCCTCTTCTCCTTTTTGAAACAACATGCCACACTGCTCTCTCAGTCTCGCTACATGAGCCTGAAGAAGCCGGCCAAAAACAAATTGCTTTTAGTGGAGGCTGACAAGTAGTTGTGTTGAGAAAATAAAAGGTTGTTTGTAACAGATTAATTCTCCTTCACAGAAGAGCCCGGCTGCACGGCTGCCGTGTGAATTCTTCCCTCAGTGACGGGGAGAAGATAGCTTCTTTGGGAAATACTAAGACTGGACGAGCTCATTGTTATAGACTTAGCCGGACTGGAGGATACTTTGTGGGAGAGATAAAAGCTAAATAAACTAACTATATCCATATCTAACACACAGTAATGGCATGCTGCTATGGTTCATTCAGACCGGCTCAAGTTGGTATTATCTTCATCCCACAAAAGACAACCGTGTTATACAAAATAGCCCAGTGTAGATTCAAAATCATCTCAGACCTGCTCCTCCAGTGAACACAGTACAACTAATAACCAAACCTGATGTTCTCATCCTATCTCATATCAGCTCCCTGTTCTACAAACCCTGTTGAGCAAATATAATTTCAGACACATTCTGTTCTCATTAGTTTCACAGTCATATTACAAATAGAAGACAAACAGCTGTGGAAATACATTTCTAGTGGATAATAATACATCATGCCTCAGGACTTAAGTGGTTTTGTTTTTGCCATGGTTTATGGGAAGGGAGTCCTGACTTCTAACCTGTGAAGGGTGCTTGCTGGCCTGACCTGGATCCTTCAGCATGAATTAAGTGAACAATGGAAGAGCCGGCTGAATGATGGCTCCACGCGCCTTTGTGCCTCTGTTACAAAACCAATCCTAATAGGGCGGCCTAGATGACACACTCTCTAGAAATCGATCACATTTACTCAGCCCCTGGGCCTTCCAAAAGCTGGATTTAGAGAGAAAAAAAAAGGCAAAATGGCAAGGAGAAAAAAAGAAATGAAAAGAAATCCCCTTTCCATTTACAAAAAGAATGGAACAAAATGAATAAGGGTGGGTGAAGAGAAATGCCTGGGTCCGGGTCTATTTTGCAGACTCCAACGAACACTCATGCGGCAAATTTCATCAGCAACAGCCCTATTGATTTTTAACCCTGGAAATATAAGACCAGGGAAGTTGGGCACAGAGATATCCATGGATGTTTGGGTTGGTTATCTGTAGCTCTCCCTTGTCTCTGTATCCTTCCTGGGAGCGTGAGTAAAGCAACGCTCTCTCAATTGTCTGACAATACTCTGGCTAACACAGAGGCTGTGCTTTATAGACATGATAGTAGTTGGAAAAGACAGACACTGAATCCAGAGCTGGGAAAATTCAATATTTCTATTGTATTCACTGATTCCAGAACAATCAAACACAAAGCCAACAAAATCTACTCTAATGGGACTGTTGAAACTGTTGGTTCAACTTACATTCAAAAGCTTTTCATATCCAACCTGATCAATGCTCAAGAAACACAAATAAAAAATAAAAAATCAGACAAGCCTCATGCACAGAGTCATGTCAGGAGCTGCCTCTAAGTGGAGTTTAAATGGAGGTGCAAGCCTTTGGCTCAACTGTGTACAAACTCACTGCATTTCCAGTCTGACAGTGTGCCCTGGTGCTCAAAATCGTCAGGGCCCAATCTCTGTGACAGGCCCATCTCCTGCTAATAGGTCACATAGCCATTAAAGTGCAGAGAGACAAATGTGGCAGTTGAGTCGCTCTGCAGGCTGGACTGTTTCACTGTTTGGTTTCTTACTGTCTGTGAGCCACACCGGTGTGCAAGCTGTGAGCTGGAGGCGACGAGGTCTGTTCGCTATGCCACTAAAGAGGACAGAAGAGCAGGACAGAGCTCTTTAGTCTCCAAACACAAAGCGTGAATCATAGCTCTGAAAGGGACAGGGGCACACAGAAGCTAGTCAGAGTCCCTTTCTGTTTGGCCTGCAGCTTTTCAGAAGCCTGGAATAAAGGAGTGTAACTGCTGAAAGACTGGTTGGCTTAATGGGAGTCCCCCGCTTGTTTCTAATACTTACTCTAAAAAAATTAAAACGCCAGTGACCTTAAGACAGTGGAGTCTGGGTTTATATGAGGTCAAGGTTAAGCAAGGGTGTCCAGTTATACTGCTCAACTTCTAGACACAACCAAGTCCATCTGCTTAAGGTCAGTCCTTGCTTTCCATCACAAACACGTAGATGATGACATGTCAAGGGGAGTCTGAGCAATCACCCCCTGCAAATAAAGGGAAGTGATTTCATAATGGTGCCCTATCAGACCTCCACGTGTCGGGCTTATCTGTATGACAAAGCAGTGTTCCTATTCTATGCATTTTCATGAGTCAACCAGGAGAGGTGGATGAAAGAGAAGGGTAGCGGTTGGTGACCTTTGGGGTCAGGGGGTAGAGGTGTCCAGCTGGTCACACTACCTCCTCAATGACTGATTCCACATCCATCCTATTGTGTTTGGCGCGTGTCCATTGTTCTGCAGCAGCATTAAAATGCATAGATTCCTGTCAGCCATTTCACTGCTAGTTGACCCTATTAGTTAAGGTGGATACATAAAACATTAAGTTTAGGATCATTAGATATATGCGATTCATTTAAACAGATGATAGTCGACGGTGAATATAGCTCTAATATCTAAAGGGATGCTCAGTATTCATAGCGCAATCAATAAAACATACAGTCTCCTTCAGCTGCTTCATAGCAAACAAATCCTTGATCTAGGTGAAGAGATATATTCAGACAATAAACTATAAATGCCTCTGGAAATTCGTTGCGCTCTATGGAATCTCCAGGCAGCCTATTGTAGGTACTTGCCACCCTGCCCCCACTCTCCTCTCTATTTTTCTTCTCTGCCCGCTTCTTGCAGAGCACAAACAGACATACTGCAGCAAGCGGGCGGAAGAGAGGAGAAAAAAAGGGGAGAGGGGAGGAGAGAAGAGGTGCTGATACTCAGTAATTGAGGGGCACCCGTGTCACAGTTGACCTGCAGGAGACCAGGGATAAAGTGTATTCCATTTTCTCTTTGCTATCCTGGAACTGACAGCCTGCAGAGTCCCAGGTTTGACAGACCTAACTGAGGGCTGTCACCCTCTGCTCACCTCTCACATAGCATAAAACACCCATTTCTAGTTTGTGTTCTCACTCACATGAACACACATACTGTGTACACACAAGCATTTAACTATTGGCTTCTACCTGCAGGTTACCTGCAGATCAAAATTTGCACTACACCGACAAATACACAATGTATTTTTGGGATATATAATAAAAGACACACCTCATTTCATCTTCTGCTGAACAAGCCTCGATACATCTATTTTAAATATCTATTATCTCAAAAGGGCCTTATCCTATATCAGGGCAAGGGAAGGTTTTATAGAAACATAGTGAAATGACAGCACTGCCTATTTTAGAGAACCTCTAACGCTTCTCTAGTAAAAACAAAGTACCACCGCTCATCACCAGAAGCGCATCTCCCAAAAATGAGGCTGATGCAGTGACGGATAAAGGGAGTATATTTAGACCATCAGTCTCTGCCCTTTTGTGTCTTCCTGATTTGTTCTAATGTGGGAGCCTAATCCAGCAAAAGCAGATTATACATGTATTAAATTCCTTAAAATTGCAATATTTTAATACCACATTTGCAGTGGAAATGTAATGGAAGCAGCTTACAAAACATAAACCTCCCAAACTGTGTCTCTGTCACAATAAAGAGGTTGAGACACGAGCAAAATGAAGCACGTAAAAAGATGTTTCGAAAAGATATTGTTACACTGACTATGTTTGTAATATAGTAAGAAAAGAATGCTAATCCACCCAGAAGGAACAAAAAAAAGTTCGAAATTGCAAAGACTGCCGACATGTGCTTTATGTGTGTGTGTAACTGATGCACTTTGCAGCATGACCCAAGCAGCTGCACCAAAAAACAAAAAGGTTTTTCTGACTTTACCTTTGTTACTTTACTAAATCAATATAATATCACTTTGCCATTTTCAGAGTCTTTTTCTGCTCACAGATTTCTCTGTCTCAAGTGGATTAGCTCCAAATGAGAACATGGAAGTGGGTAGAAAGAACCACTCATCTGAGTTTCTGCCTTACAGGCTTCCTGCACATAGTCTAAATCACTTTTTGCGTTAATGGCTTTTCAAGAAAAAAAGGAATATTCAAAATGACGTACAAAGTCAGCCATGTAAAAGGCATAAAATTGCAAATAATTTACATGGCATTCACATTTGTTGCAGAGGATTTTAGTTGTGAGACATCCAGAGAAAGGTCAGGGTTATAACCAGTAGAATGAATACACACTCCAAATGAAGGCCTCTACATAATGCACTACATTCAGCCTCTGCCTCTGTACACCTGACCCAGTGAGTGTCCTCTCAATGACAATATGGCTGCCCCCACAAACCGTAGCCCAGGCGCCATAATGACACAATGTACCCATCTGCCTTTCAAACAGACCCAGCAGCATGAGGCTGACCTGTGTTTGTGTTTGTGTTTATGTCCGAGCGTGTGTGTCCCATCTGCCCTTTCAGCCAGGCAAGCAGCATGAGGCTGACCTCTGACCCTTAGGATTATGGTTCCACAATGTGCCAGTGAGCAGGGTGTTGAGATTGACCTATGTGGGCTGCTGCTGTTTGTGTGTATATTACTAATTTCTGACAGCACAAGATCCACCTAACAACACACACACGCAAATGAAATACTGCTTGCACTGCTCACTTTTTAGATCCATATATCAAGGTCCCGCTGTTCTAATGAGTATGTTGTTAAATTTGTTGGTATGAGGAGTGAAAAGCTTCAGTTTACATGCATGCTCAACAGTGTGTGTGTGTGTGTGTGTGTGTGTGTGTGTGTGTGTGTGTGTGTGTGTGTGTGTGTGTGTGTAGATCCGTTAATACAAGTAGCTAGCCAATAAGTGATCCAATGCGCGTCTGAGGACAGCCAGCCATCCTGTACTCTGACACAGCCAATCATCACAAAACCAGAGTGATCGCCTTGGCAACCCTTGTCACCGCATAGTTTATCCGGAGCGTCCGCCAATCAGGGAGCCCCACAGTCTCTCTAAGATCCTCCCAGAGGGGTTGGGGAGGTGGTGCTAGCCATTGGTGCAGAGCCTGCTGCATGAGCGGATGCTCTAATCTGGATCCAGTGAGGAGAGGATCACTAATCCAAGATTATGGCTCTCTGGGATTAAGACATGCTGATGCAAAGGTTTGCACTCACCTCCAATCCCCAAACCTCTCAATCTGGCTCTCTGCTCTGAACCTCAAACCTCAACCAGAGAAGTCTATCAAAGTCGAAGCTGTGGCAACAGTGTTGGTGCCTGAAACAAGATGTTTTTTTGAAGGTGTTAGCATGTTGGTCTGAATGACTCAGAGTTGTCCTGCTGCCTTGCTTTAGATGTTTATTAGTTGTTTGATGTTATAGTACAAGTGTACAGAAGGATTGGTGGTGTGTGAATGCCCTGAATTGTCAGTGTATTGAAGGCAATGGGTTAGCGCAAATGAAAGTTTCTCTATGTCGCCACTATCTGACTGAGTACAAGTAATAGGGACATCAGGGAGGGAGGTAAACAAAGCAAAGCAGACGCTCCACCTCTACAGGATAGCAAATCACCATTCTGATACCTACTACATGTCATACAGAGTAAAAGTGGGGACAACAAGAAACAGCTCAGGCGAGATGAACACGAAACTTCATGAAAATGTTTTGCCGATCTTTCTGCCACTCATTAGAAATTCACATCTCTTCTGACAACAATTCGCAAGGTAACATAAATGCTTTTGAGTGAATGAAACAAAGTAGAAATCTGAAACTTTGAGCCAGCAGTTCAGAGGGATACATCTGTATGTAACAGAATTCCCTCAACAGAGTTTGCACTGCATGAGTTTATCATGAGGCCAAATTATTTCTGCACACAGAGAACTATCAGGAGGGAGAGATGGGAGACGAAGAGAGGAGGGGAAAAGAAAAATTGTGGCAGGGGGAAGAAATAACTGCTCAAATATTGTTGATTAAAATAATTCATACATCACACAGTGACGTGTAAAATTAGGACCTTGGAATCAACAAGCACACAAATAATTAAGTTGAAATATTAGCGATGAAATATCGTGCAGCTCATGATCAATTTGGGGTTAATGAGTCATTTATCTCCATCCAATCCCTGCTCTTCCTCCTGTCAGTGCCTTGCTGCCGGGGCAATACACATGGCAGGGTCCTCCATATAGCTTGGATAAATGTGCAAATGATCCCCTAAACAAAATCAATTTATCCTGCACAGTCGGTTTTTTTTATGGTTGAGGAAAGGGAGACATGAGTGAGTGTGGAAAGGAAGCCACAGCCAAGTGTTACTGCAGGTAAAGTGTGTGGTAGGTGAGCCAAAATACTGTCAAAGGAAGGCAGCAATGGGCAACCATGTACCGTAGAGGGATGAAAGGCCTGAAGGTTGTCGGTCCAAGCAAAAACTACAAAAGTTGATTTAATTGAACAGCTCCTCAGCTCTGTTTTCTTCGAAATTGGTGTAGAATGAAAACCTGCAGATTCCTCAATATCTTCTTTTCCTTTTCTGATTTTCAGGGGGTTTTAGCCCAAAGCGCTGCACAAACTGGTCTTACTTAAGAGAACCATCAAATATTAGCTGTTTGTTTTTATTGTCAGTGGTGGATCATCCATCTCCATCCTTTCTCAGTAACTGCACTGTGTTTGCCTGGGGCTGTATGAGAGTTATTTATGTTTGTGACATGATGCCTGTTTACAATGGACAGCAGTTGCATCTCTCCATCTTTCTTTTTTTTTTTTACTCGTTAGGGACCGTCCTTCTATTCTGAAGCTGATTAGTCCTGACCTGAGCAACCTAGTGCTGCTATATCCAATCAACGTAATCACTCAAACTCAGCCTTTCCCCACCTTCTTTACGCTAATGGGCTTTCCCTGCTCTGGTGACTTACCACTTAAGGGGTGGGCGGGTCACTACTTCAGGAAAACCCTGTTGAAACTTCTTAACTGAGCTGCTGCTGTCCTTCATTTTGCAGGCAGCTTGGGTATTTATGAAGAAATAACCATTGCCATCCACAGTTACCCTTATTTACTCATATGAGCGGTGGATAACCGAGTTGCCAGCATGTCTTTGTATGAATTTGCATCACCTCCCAAAGGGCAAGCAAATTAATGAATATTCACTCTTAATCTATAGCCCAAGGCAGCCATAAATTTATTCATGAGTTGTTGCTGTTTTTGTGGTAGCACGCACACGTCTCAGTTTTGTCACTGCAAATCATAATTTCATTTTCTCCTCATTTCATTTTCTGCCATGTGCAAGTGATGGTTGCACTTGTTAAAGGCATGCAGCACATCTTTAGCACCCCAAAGTTTTTAATCTAATGACAAATATAGAGCCCTGTCCTTAACGGAGAAATGCATTCTTCATATGCTTACAACAAAATTCCTAATCTCAGATTCTACCTCTGGTTCCAACTGGGTTTCATGTCAGCAGGGATTCAGGCTGTCACTAAGCTGCAGGGGGCTCAGAGCAGCACCGGTAAAGACATCAGTGAGACAGGTGCCATCTTGAATCATGGCAGTTTGTCGACATGCAAACTAGACTTGGACTATGGATATGGTGTGTCTGTATGCGTCAAACCCCTTATGTTTGTGATGTCAAAACCCACTATGTCACATACATAGACACGTACATGCCTGAAAACAGACAAAGTCTCTGACAGCCAATCAGTCATTAAACTACTGAATAACTCGGCAGCAAAAATTAGAATAGGGTAACAATGTTGTCCAAGCCTGCGAAGAGGACCTCTAAAAGGTTTCTGTATGAAGGAAGGAGAGAGTGAGGTGACAGTTTAAAAGCCTTCTTTGACACTCAGTGACATGGGCCTACCTTCTTCCACACAATTGCGCTGGCAAGTCAAATTGCATTAGTGATGCACAATGTTTTCAAAAGGAAAAAAACAAAAAAACAAAAATCACAATAGAGCTGAAAAAGGTGCATCGTATTGACTCGCTGTTCGTAGGGCATTCCTCTTTTATAGGGAAGTACTGCAGGACTCTGACATTATCTTTCACAACAAAATATATTGACACTATAGCTAAAGGCAAAAACCTGGACTGAAATAACTTGCAGGAAGAAAAAATTATTAATTATTCAATTAAATATATATTTGCAGAAATCACAGTCTGATCACTTTAGAACCTTTTCTCTCTTGAGTGGTGTAATCAAAATAGTTTTTCAGCAATCACTCAAACTTAGTTTTCTTTCTTAAACATACACCAACTCTTGACATCAAGAGTTACCTCTTTTTTCTTGAAATAAATTTCTGACTGTCAAATAGTTTCAAAAAGAAGCTTTTACAAGATTAGCACGCAAAAATAATATAAGGAAAAATAAGGAAAAATAATTGCACTACTTTTTGGTCAAACATGAATATTCAAAATCCCTGAATTTGCACTGAGAAAATAATTAGGAGTTTATTAGCATTTGTTTATTTGTCTGTGCATAAAACCTCTTAATGAGAATGTCTTAACAAGCTCTTGACTTCGGGGAGGTAAATTCTCAGAATGCCTTCCATCTTTGGAAAATGCTATGTTACAAGAAAATAGGAAATGTATTATCCCATGGACAGCTAAATTAACTGCACACGTCTAATGTAGTATGACATGTCCTCAGCCAACCTCAACTAGCGGGATTTGCCCCATGCATTGAAATGTAAAGAGGAGGAAAATACCAACTCAAGGTAATTATAACACATACAGTGACTTGACATTTAGGGCACAGTGTTGAGATGGGAGATAGTTGGCCTTATCAGAAGCTATAATGAAAGGTCAATGGCCTCCTCACTGTTTACTTCCAATCATGTGGTCTGAAGAAGCTTCTTCAGTCTCTATTGAAAGAGCAGCGGGCTGGTTGGGAGATAACACAGCATTATTTGCTGCAGGTGAAACAAACACCAACATTATTTCATTTTTCAAATTTTGAGTCAGTAGCTGCAACAAAGGAAAATATTTGGTTTGATTTGAGAGTTAATTATGTAGCATAAAAAAAGCTCGGGAGAAAAAAAAAATGAAAGTGTACCAATAACTTCATGATAAGCTAAAGCGTAGGACTGGGGAAAAGGGAAACCGTGCAGTGACACGCCCACAGAAGTAACAATCAGCACTCACCAATGCAAACACAGTAAATGAATACACATTGTAACACCTGTTTTTTCACACATCTGATGCTGTTGCTGCATTCTGCTTATGTGAAAGATGAGTGAAGTCTCCCCCTTCTCACTCTCTCTCTTTGTATCTTTTTGGTTCGGTCTCAGTTAGTTGAGGGAAAAAGCTGCATTGATAAATAGGTCAGAGAGCTTTTCCACCCCCCAATGGTTTCAGGCCCAGCTTGGCAAATTGAACATAATTAAGGCCCAAGGCAAAGGTTGCACTTTCCTTGAAATAGCGGGAGGATTGGTGCAGGAGGTAGGTTGCTACAGGAGGAGTTCAGTACAGCATGCTTTGGCACTGAGGATCCACAGAGTCGAAACCGTGGGGGGGGGGCAGCCATTGCAGAGCTAGGAAAACTCTCTGTAAATGTCTCTCTCTATCGCACACACTCCCTCTTTCTCTGACTCTGATACAGAGTTCTGCTCCATTCCTTTCTATGACATTCTGACATGAACATAAAACAAATGAGATATGCTCATTTGCTTTCTTGGCGAAATTGAAGAGTTAGAGGAACATCGATACCACTCTCATGTCTCTCTGCTAAATATGAACCTAGAGCACGGAGACAGTTTGTGTAGCTTAGCATAAAGACTGAAAGCAGAGGGAAACAGCTAGCCTGGCTCTGTCCAAAGGTAACAAAATCTGCCTACCAGCACCTGTTATTAATTAACATGTTATATCTTGTTTTTGTAATCCGTACAAAAATATTTGTTTTTTTTTTTATACCGATAAATTGCAGTTTTAAGGGGGTTATTTGATGGACTTATAAATGCAATAGAAGAATTAGATGCCAGACTCCTAGATGGTGCCTATTCCTTCCAATAAAAATTTACTCTGACAAAATAAACCGAAAAAAAGTTTCTTGTTTCCTGGAATGTTTTTTGTGTAGTGCATCCCATTTGATAGGTACATTAGTGTTTATCTCCCTAGCACATCCTGTTCGGTTCCATTTGAATGACAGACTTTACATTGGGATGACATCATGCACAAAAACCCTGCACACTTTTTGGGCTCCTGGAAATGTTTTAAAAATATAAACTCTTCTTAGATTAAAAATTCATTCTACAAATAGTCACAATTAACATTAACTATACAGTTTGAGGTATCCTGTCAACAGTTTTACGATCATGTTTTTCATAATGGCAATCTAAGGGAAAAATGCTATTTGTAAAAGAGCTTCGATTTTAGTATGCATTAAACAAACAAGATACAACATGTTATGTAGTGAGCTTTAGAAGTGCTGGTAGGCAGACTTTAATTTTTAGTTGGACATAGCCAGGCTAGCTGTTCACCCTTGTTTACAGTTTTTATGCTAAGCTAAGCTAACAGTGTTCTGGCTGTATTATAGCTTCCTATTTACAAACACACGAGACTGATGCCAATAGGGTTTCAAAATGGGAGAGTCCACTGGTTCTGGAAGTGTTTTTCCCCATTCTGTATTCCCATTTCAGTTTTTTCTATAAACAATAATATAATGACCCCAAAGACTTACATTATGGCCACCATTTTTAATTATCAAAAAGTTTGTCATTTTGGCATGGCGGATGGGTCTTACTACTGGAATACCCAGAAGCTCTAGGTACTGTTTTTATAGAGTAGAAGCCAGTCAGATGTCGCATAGCACTCTCTTTTGTCGTCTAACTCTAAGCAAGAAAGTAAGCATAGTTCCCAAAATGTCTAACTACTCTTTTAATACACCATTTTGACTGAATGGAAAGGTCTGTATTTAATCATCAAATTTTGTAGGATGTATTGTTCATTACCTCATTCTGCCTCAGCGTTGTGTGTCATTATAGTGTTTCTACTCTTCATACTGGTATCCTCACTAGTCTGGAGATGCTGTTAGTGAGCTGGGGTGCCAAACTCCATTAGTGTCCAAGCGTCCGCCACTCTGAGGGCTTCACCTTGGCAGGGAAGAGACAGCAGAGCAGAATCGCACAGGTTAAGGACGGAGAGGTACAGGCCTAGGAGGAGGTAAGGTGAGGAGAGTCAGCTATTAACTACCCAGCTACACTGTCGAGCTTTGCTGGTGAAAGCAGATTACAGCATGCTGGCAGTGTTTTAAGGGTCAGCCTTGTTTCAGACCACAGTGCCATATCTATTAATGAGACCTGATGGAGATCAAGGAAACCCTGCAAGAGCTCTACATGGCATTATCTTCAGCTACCAATCCCAACAACTTTGCATTAGCTCTCTTATTAGCTTTGCCCTTAGCTCCCCTATTAGCAGAGAGTCCTTGATAACTGCTTGGATGCTTTTTGTATGAGGCTATATGACAGCATGAAAGTAGAGGCACACAAGAAAGTTTTTTCTTTACACTAAAGATGAAACTGTCAGATGGAAGGAATTAATTAATAAAAATGTGTTTGTGAGGCACAGCATTTGAGGATACACAAAGCAAATGTTACAAAAGGGTTAAAGACTTAATTGTAGTAAATGATTATAAATCAGGACTAAAAGCTGCTGTTGTTTGCATTAGCAGAATGTTAACATTGAATATTGGATAATTTAAAAGGCTTTCTTTTCCACAAATGATTTAAACATCAATCTTTAATTGCAATGTAAGAGTCTTGACAAGTTTGAAATAAAACTCTACTATGCCCCCTTTTTGTGTGCAATCATTCTCACAAAATAAACACACAAAAAGGGAAAAAGATCTTTTACTTGAAGCTGAGTGTTTTGACTTGACTTAAATTATTCACATATAGCCTTTTCGTAAAGAGCATTGTCAATTATGTCAGTAACTAAATGGGCAAACTAACGACATCCCACATGCTCAACGCAAAATGTCATGATAGTGGGGACAATTTGCTTATTATCATGATGCAGACTTTTTATTGTTGAGTAAATTGTACAATTTAAATGATTTAAGACAGGCTATTATATCTTATACAAAAGAAGAATATAATTCATTCTAACTACATTAATGTAAAAAGATTTTAAAAAATGTTTGTTAATGCTTCAAATTAGACAACATTTAATGTTGGTGCTTCCATATAAGATTTATACTCTCACACAAATCCAAAAATGAGCATTAAATCAGAGACATGAGATTCTATCCATACTGATTCTAGGAATTTACCTGCTTAATTCTTAAATTGATGTGCAGCAGCATCCCACCAGGCACACTGCCTTCCCTCCCCCCATCACAGACGCCCAGTGTGACCGGATGCCATATGGCGAAAGATTTACCATGGCGACACAGCCAGGAGGCTCTAACTCAAACCTTCATGAGAATGTCAAGGCATGTCATATAGAGAGAAGGTAGAAGATGACAAGAGGAGGAGAGGAAAGGAGAGGGAAGATACAGTAGCATTGTTCCCTAAGCACAGTAGGCTCAGCTGGCCTAAACAGTCCCAGTCCCCTCAGCCTCGTAAGACTAATGGTGGAAAATCACAACCTGGGGGGTTTGATTCTTTAAAGGTCCTCTGAGACGTGATTAATATGCAGCTTTTTTGTGTGAAACACAGACATAAATACATGTTCTGAGATGTGTGTTGTGTGTGCTCAGATTTACACACACACATGAACAAAAGAAAAGCATACAGTGTATGCATGTAGATATGATATTCGACAGCTTGCTGATCGCAGTGCACAAAGACATGTATGTGTATGCTACAGTCATAGACACACTATGATTCCCTTGCAAAGAAAGTAAAATCAATAAAAAATATTCAGCTGATTGCTCCCTGACTGCAAAGTTAAAGTAAGAAAACCAGATAGGTACTACCTTCCTGCTGTGCTTGGTATATCTGAATGTGCTGTGCAGGCATTTTCACGATCTCTCCTCTCTATGTATGGCATTCCCTCCCCGCCCCCTCTCCATCATACTGTATAGTCTTCACCCACACAGCAGGCTCCCTTCCCCCACCCTGCTTTCACCACCCCCTAGGAGGATGGAGCAACCAGAGAGAAATTAATTGAAATCTAAACCCCCTTGCAGGATTAACTTAGTAGGTGAATTTCAGTTGTCACATAATCAGGGCTAGTGTATTATTTGACTTTCATCAAATAGGGATGACTGAAACAGCGACCAGGGATAATGACAGGAAAAAAGGAGCCAGCTGCTGTGTACTAAACCCCCCCCACACGCAGACACACACACACACACATACACACAACCCCCCAACCCCCCTTCCCTCTCCATCCCATCCCTTCCCCCCTCTCCTCAGCTTCTCTCTATCCATCGCTGCCTCCTAACCTCAGATGTGAATTTGGGATCTTTCCTATGACCAACATGCTATTGGTGTGTACAGGAGGAGAAATCACAAAAACGCTGCTGTCACATTTCGTGACCTTCTTCCCTCTACATACACACTTCTGATATGGAGACAGTTAGCTGGAAATTTATTATCCTTTATCGTTGCAATGTTGCCACTAGTGATGGAAATATTTTATCAAACGCAAGCATAAATATACGCTAATGTCCAGTGGCAAAGATCTGAGTAAGGAACTTGAATTATTCTTATTTATTTATTTAATTACGTATTTACGAAACAGACAAATCATGAAGACATCTTCAATATGCAGCTATGGGATGATTTTACATATAATGTAAAGTAAGCATGGTATTTATTGTACGAGTACTTGCAGCAATTCGTGGAGAAAAACACCGTCCTTTCCCAACTACTGTAAATGCACCGTGGTATTTGGTTTTCTTTGAGACTACGGAGGATGAAATGTTGAAGTAAAGTGGGTCAAACAGCACGCTGCTCTGATGAAGCATGACTTGCTGCAAAAAAAATGAGAGCATGTCAGAAGATTTTTCTTTCACTTTGAGAAGATGATGTAGATAAGGCAATGCAATGGGCTATCAAGCAAAGGCATTTGATCTATTTTGAACACTGAAAATGTCCTCATTTCAGTCTTACAGTGTATTGTATTGTAAGCAAAAACACTAATAAACATTGTATCTTATTTAGCAAAAATTCCAATGGAGATATACAGAGATAACATAAAGGAGGTTGTTGCTTTTGTAGGATAAAAATGTTGCAGATACTTTAAAATGTCACAATTAAACTGAATACTGCATCTCCTGGCCTCCTTTTATTTCTAAATATCCATACAAATCAAATCGAGGGAATGTATTGCCATTTTCAAGGCAATTTTAGTGTTTAAATTGCTGCTACAGTTGGACTGCAATGCTGCTGCCACCAGCAATAAAACCAGTACATTTCTTTAGAATTTCATGCTGTTTAAAAATCAATATTTTAGCAAGCTGTCTGTGTGTGTGTGTGTGTGTGTGTGTGTGAGAGTGTGTGTGTGAGTGTGTGTGTGTGTGTGTGTGTGTGTGTGTGTGTGTGTGTGTGTGTGTGTGTGTGTGTGTGTGTGTGTGTGTGTGTGTCTAGGTGTGGATAACAGCGGGTGTGGGCAGTAGGATCAGTATAGCAGCGCAAGCTGCCAGCTACCCAGTTGATAATATAGTTTGGGCTTATGCCCAGTGAGGTTGACTTCAGCCTGTTGGCTCACAATGTCATCTACCACCTGCCACACACACTCACACACATACAGAAACATACAGTGCTGTCCTATCTCTGCCTCTACACCTCTCAAACATACACATACATATACTGGCATATCCCTCAGTACTGCGAGGGCTTGCACATGCTGTGTGACACACTAATATATACTCAACAAGTGTCAGTGTGTGTATATGAAGATACAAAATAATAATCGAGGAAAGACTGGATGAAATTGTTGGGGAATGAAGTTAGGCTTCTGAGAGAGTGTTGCTGTCTTGTCTTTGTGAGAACACAGGGCACAGATACAAAAAAAAACATAAAACATAAAAACAGACACACACACACAGGCATGAGCACAAATACAGACACTTTGACAGAGCTGTGGGGCGAAGGCATGAAGAGCAGGATACCTGGACAGATGGCAGTCATCCCGTTGGACCTGCTATCAGAGCGCTGCCTGGGAGGAACAGAAACTATTTTATCTGCTCTACTCTCTCTCTCTCTCTCTCTCTCTCTCACACACACACACACACACGAATGAGATCTGTTGCTATAATAAAGGCACACTGTATGGACCCTGACGTCTGCGTGTGTGCAATCTCTTCTATGTTAAGTCATTGAATAACTACAATGTAAACAGCTAAATAGTACACATTTGTAAAAATATGTCAAAGTATCTGAACACTGGCCACACAGCTATTGTACCATTTTACACTCTGTAAAATAACCCAGTTCAGACTACGTAAAAGCACTGACATATAAAAAATTAGAAAAACCTAAATTTGACAACACCACGTCACCATTGTTTACACACAAGAAGAGCTGTAGCATTGTTTTATTTAGTAACAGATAAATCATGGTACAAATACGGAGAGGAGACAGTTTAGTTTATTAGTATCAGCTTGAACTCTGACACCTGGATTAATTTCATCCGATCTAATTACAATCGATTTTTGTTCAGTCAAATGTTTTACTGTAGGACAGACAGGAGGCTGCGGTTGTTGCACGAATGCTGCGGTGTGCGTCTCTGCCTGGTAAAAACCTGCCTGCTCTCCATTACAGGGAGCGATGGATAGTGGCTAACAGACTACCAAAACCCACTACTCCAGACTAAATCACATTTCAAAGCATACAGGAGTCTATTACAGGAAATTAGGAAGGCCTTGGATCTCAACAAGCCTATCCTTCAATTTTATTGAGTCTTCTCAGTAGCCCTTGGTGTATTGTGTATACTTGTCAATAACAATTTGTCTACATGTGTTGTGTTGACAAACAGCACTAAGCGTGTATGTGCGGCTCACAAACGTGTACACGTGTGTAAATGCACACACACCCTGGTTAGACTCGTCTCCTTGATCTTGCCCTTGGGAACAATAGTAGGAAAATGTATTAAATAGTTTTAAGCTCATGGTGACATTCAGAGGAGAATTGACTATTCATTGAAGATCTTCTAAATTCCAACCATAAATTCAAGCATAAGTGTGACACATTTCCTTACAACATATGGTGGCCTTTTTAATTATACTTTTAGCAAATGATAATGACAGTAACAATGATAGGAAAACATGAAATTGACAGTCAGCATTTAGAGAAGCAAAACAATTGAAGGCAAAGTAATGCTGATGTGTGGTACATGTTGGCAGCGGATATGAGTCTCTGGTGTTAGTATTACCCACCCTGAATGTGAACTGGATGTGTAGTTTCTCTCAGTTATGGCTACTTTCATTTGCCACACGTCCTACAAAAGCAGAAATAGTGGTAGCAGAGATTTCTCTCCATTCTTACAGCTCACATCCAAATTGTCTGCAGTTTAAATGCAAACAAGAACAGCCTTTTCTCCGCAGGCTCTGCCTTCATTCTCAGGGCATGTGTGTGAATCTTTATGCTGACAGCTTCCTAACCTTCTTGCCTGTGCTTCCATTCCAATCTTTAGGCTCCAAACATACCTAAACCCCTTCCAAAGATCCATCTACCCCCCCAATTCACACTCCCGCTGTCTGTCTGCGCCTGCTGAAACCCAGTGCTCACAATCAATGTGCATCGTGTCAGATAATTTTGTGGTGGCAAATCAATAATGCAACCGTAAATTTCATTTAAATAAACATTAGTGGCCTACTTAATTAATGAAACCTCATCTGCAATTTGTCAGTGTCAGGAGTGCTAACCCCTTTGATGTTGGTATGAATATTCCTTTTCAGAAAATGAGGCTCTTGCACGATGAGTGTTTATTGTGGCGTTAGCCCACCTTCTGCGCTGCTGCCTGAATTTGCACAGAGCTAGTCAAGAGTACATAGCATCACCAGATTAAAATCATTTACTGTGCACGGAGGACAATGAGAGGCCATAAAATGAACGTGGAGAAACATCATGAAAAATACCAGGGGGAATATCTAATGAATCTAATCTACATACAAGCAACCTGATCAAATGCTTGAGCAATTTCAAAGGCCATATATCAAACAGTACATGACATTAACATCATATCAATATCTGGGAGGTCCACACCCACAAGCAATAACACTGAGCGTTAATAACCAGCAGGGACATGAGAGATAAATAATAGGGAGAAATATAAAACAACACACTATCATAACGTGAGATAAGTATCTGACCTGTCCTTGTCAGTGTGCAGAGAACAGCTGCTCATGACCCACTTTCACTTAGATACATAATTCATTGGCGATCTTTACGACGTCCAAACCACTATAAAAATATTCATCAAAACAATTTTGCAAATCTACTTCAGCAGACTTGTTATGATCCCCCTTTTCGACATTACAACTGCTTCATTAGTTAGGAGAACAACTCATAAAGGCTTCACTGACCTAAATAAGTCAAGCTGATCAACGCATTGCCCAAGTTGATAAGTTTAAAGATTCAAGATGGTGTAAATAGACTTGACTCATTAAACATGAAACTCAAACTGACAGACTGACAGCAGTTCAACTAATAAAAAAGTAATATAACAGCAAGAAAGCTTGACAGTCAAAGTATTTTTGGAGGTTATAATACAACTAAAAAATATAAATAAAAAATGAAATCACAGATCAAGAAGAATATTTAGAACAATAAATTGGAAATGTTAACACACCATATCTCCAATTATTAAAAGAAAAGCAGATTGACACATTTCTTACCATATATTAATGTTTTTGGGCACAACAGTCCAAAGGTCTGAACACCAACTCTATCCATTAAATCTACTCAAAGCTCACAGACAGTATTTATGAAGCAATAGGAATTATATGTTCTCTAAAACGACAAAGAAAGCTCCATTCAGTTCATTGATATATATATACACTGAGAGAAATACTGTAGTGAATAAATATATGAGCAAGCATCACATTTTCTGAAACACTTTGTATGCAGCTATTTGCAACAACTGAGTACTTCTGTTCCGCAGGAGTAAGCACACCCAGTTCATTCATTTTTCAGCAAAAAACCAGGTTACAGTACGGAGCCAAAAACTGATTAAAGCTCAAGGTATGAAGGAGACAGAATAAGGAAAGTGGAAATCACCCCAATCCCTTATTTGGGACACCTGAATTAGGCCAGAGGCTGATTTCTTCTTATCACAGGAGCCCCGGGAAGCCTGGGAGACTGGAGGGAAAAGAGGAGAGGGAGGAGGTGGAGGGATGATGGCGGCGGTGGGGGGATTCAGCGGGGGCCTTAAGTGTGCTATCATAGGCGTCTCTTGTGCCTGCCTGCTTTATTTGCAGTAGTCAGGTTAATGAGTCCACCAGCCCACTTGATGTTGAGAGGCCTGCCACAAAGAGCTGCCTCATTAGAGCTAGCCTGGCACACTGCTCAGAGACAAAGGGACATTCACGCTAGTGAATGCCTTTACGCTCCTCAATGCTGCCAGCGTGCAAGGGCCAACGCCATGGCATAGCCCCCTGCACACGTCCTGGCGCTCGGCCAGCCACAACCCTCAGCCTGGCAGGCTGAACTTGCAGGCTGCTGTAGCACTAGAAAGTGGTGAGGGAAGACTTCAACAGCCACCAGCCTGCTGTGTGTCAGTGTGTGTGATTTGAAGAGAGTACGGCATGTGCTAAAGGCACTGCAGGAAGCCAGTTTGCATGCTGCATTATCGATGACTGCGGACGGTTCTCCTGCTCTCAGTAATCTGTGTGACTGAGCTATTCCCTTGCTTTACTCCTCACTTTATCTTTGCATTTGCCACCAGGCTTCACCTCAACAATCTTCACTTTCTGAGTGCCACATTGTTCAAACAGCTGACAAGGTTATACCTAAAATACATTCAGTTGCTGTCCTGACCACAAGTGTCCAATTAATTTGACACAGTGAATGAAGTGAAGTTACTTTAGGTAGCCACACTAGGAGGATCACCGTGTGTGATACATGCTTCTATATCAGCCAAGGTGCAGGTCTGACCTATTTAATAAGAGCCATTGCAAGGTATTCAAATGCCATTGCTCTGTGCAGTTTTATGCTTCACAACTAGAGGCTGTCTGTCTCTATCTGGTTCTAAAAGAAAAACAAAATTTTCACCATAAATAAAATCAATAAACGATTTGTATACTTTAGGGAGAAGTTCAATGTGGAAAAATCTTTAATACACTAATAAAACCATATAAATTGCAAAAGACCGATTAAGGCTTCTGCACAATAAATAACAAAAACTATAAAATCAATACTGTGGCACAGAAATTATCTTAAAATGTATATTTCAAACTTCATGGTTTACACTGTTATATCTGAAAAAAAAAACTGATATATTTAATACAAATGTTTGCTTTTTATTGTATCGTTCACGATTCCTAACTCTCTGTTTCAAAGCTTAGTCACTGATTATGGATTTGCCACAGAGCACAAGATAATACATCACACTGTTACAATATACTGTGCGAGGACTTAGATATACAACCATAAGGTGAGCATTAACAAACACCTATATTGCATGATTGATGCACTGGCAAAAATCCAGTTCACCACTTCCATGGAAGAAAAAAAAATCTATTTCTCTCAAGGCTAGGGGTCAGGAGTTAAATATTTTCTGCATAGGCAATCCGCTCTTTCTGCCACACTATTTATAGCGCAGGCAGAAACAGCTGAGCTGACTGCAGTGATGTCACTAGCGCTGATGGAATGCTTTGTTCCACGGCCTGTGCGCATGCCACCTGGGTCTGTGCGAGCTGCGAGGGGAAGCTCGATGCAGGAGCCAAGATGGCTGACAGTTGCCCCATTTTTCAAGTGTGAAAAACCATCACTATCTTCTTCAACCAGGTTGTCCATGGCCCCAAATACACTAAATAACTTTATAGAAGCACTCATTCCTCTGTCATGGCTGTTTCTATTAATGTCATGAAATATATCAGTATTTGTGGCTGCCATTTAGAGCTGAGCACTCATGCCAAAGTAACCACACAGTGCAGCTGAATAGGAGAAAAAATAAGGCAGGGATTCAGAGCATTTAACTGTTTAAATTCTGTGCATAACATCCATATGGCTAAGGCGTTGAAGAAGTATTATACCCTTATATATTTTTAGTAAGCCTTTGGGCTTCTTTCTGTGTCCCTAAAAAGAGCATGGTTGCCTGGCAACCATTTTTGTTGCCATGGAGATTCATGTGTTGGCAGCTGCTGCAATCAGCATTAACACAAGGCACATATTCTCATTCCGATAGTCAGGCGATGGGAAGACAACTAGGACACACAGTCAGAGAGGGATAGTAATCAGAGTGAAACATATGCTCATCCATTACTCGCTGCATTAATACAATTATATCAAAAGAAATTTATGGCTGTGCTTTGGTGCAATGATCACATTGCAGGCAGAGGCATAAAATTCCACCTCATAACAGATCCCCACTTTCATTTAATAAATGGCAGCAGGCTGTAACACAATGGAAAACAATGCCATTACGTCTCTGACATAAACAAATCTGTTAAAAAATGAATCTATTTAGAGTCACATTAGAGAACAGACATTTCTTTCCATTTTTCTTTGAAAGAATCAAGGTGAAAAAAAATATGTGAAAAGCTGTATACCCCTGGCTTTTGTAAATGTTAATAATAATATGACAATAGTTTTTTGCCATGAAATGTATAAGTAGCATATAAAAATGTCACTTTTGACATTAAATCATTTTATGAGGGACCTTACTCAACAGTGAACTATACCTCATCTGGTAGACAGTAAGGATTATGCTTAGTGATAAATTTTAGACTAAACTAAATATTTTCCGTAGCTCTCTTCATTTCGACCTGCTCGGGGATTAGTAATATTACCTCTTTCCACTCTTCATATGGGTACACAGCCATGCCCACTGGAACAATTGCAGCCCTGTCGAGAATAAACACACACAGAGATCATAAAAGCAGTTATGACCTCTCTGGGTTTTTTTCCGGGGCCCAGCTCCCTCCATCACTTCACTGTTGAAATCACAGAGCTATATGGGGATAAAGAGGCAGAGAAAAACAATAACAGACCCATTGACCCCCACTGCACAAACTTTGCGGATATGGAAGAAATCCACTTACAAGCCTGGAACAGATCTGCTGATTGGGCCTCAATAGGCTTTCTATTACGGAACAGTAGAAGTGCAGTGGAAGGTCCTGACTGCTGCCATCTCTGAGCAAGGATGCTTCTCTGATTGATAGTGCAGATTTACGTCTAACCTCTTGTGCACCTTGGGTGAGACGCAACGCTGAACTGTATCTCAAATCAGAGAGGCAGTTGGATAAGAGTGCAATGCAGTTATTGAAGTATACATTTATCCATACTGCCTTGTAAAATCGGTGATCTGATCATATCACCTGCTGCATGTGTTTTACAGAAATAACTGACTGCGCAATGCGAGGTGGTGGCGCTGGAATACAAGTTATTAGAGAAAAATTATTTCCAGTAGCATCAGCACCTGTGCCCAGAATAAATTAATTGATTTGTTTAATGAAATGATTGCTTTATGTTCACACAAGCAAGATAAGAGTCTTCACTACACCTAAAGACATGCAGGGCTGTTAACACACATCTTTCTGAAACAAAGCAAGATTAATCTGCTCATCTTAAATTTATATCAAAGCCAGAGGTTTTCCTTTCAGCACACCAACTCTTAGACCACCTATTTCACTAAAATAAAAACCCTTAGGTTAATGATTCTGTAAATTTCCTCTCTACCACAGCCTTAATTGCCCTACACAAGAAAAAAACATGGCTTTGGGAGTCAGACGTAATGATCTCCTGGCATAAGCATTAGAATGGAGGCTCACCTTGCATTCTCTGGATGCTTCTGGTTGACATTTAACATCACAGAGAGAGGGGAAGTGGAGAACCAGGTGCCCTACATGCACATTTGACCTCCCACTAATGTCAGAGGGGAAAGGTCCCACACAGTCATCCTTGCTTCACTCACACAAAACACTACAAGGTGCATAGTACAAAGTATCCGCCTCAGTGATTACAGACAGCATTCAGTTTCCTGATTGAAATGTTTATATGGCAAGGGGGCAGAATTCATCCAAGATATCAAAATTCTAGATGACACACATCCTTTTTGGATGGAATTCAGGTTAAGCTCTCTACTGTACAATATATGGTCAATTTTGCATGGTAGTTAGAAAAAAATAAAGCTTCACGTTATCCTTAAAAGCACTGTACAAGAAAGTTTTTGTAATGTCTTTTAAATGTACCTTAACTAAGTCAAATTACAAACTGCCTACACAAAATTTCATCTTGAGATTTCTTATTTTACACACCATTACTAAAAAGTGCACCTCCTCTCTGATACATTCTCCTCTGAAATTACAGATGTTATTGAATGTGTAAATTTTACAGCAATTAAGGCAAAGATATGAAAAGAGGATTTTATACTGAGTGGAAAACAAAATGTCAGTAGTACGAGGGAAGATGCACACTGGAGGACACTACAAACACAGCCAGCAGGCCTGTAACCCAGTGCAGATGACCTGTTTTCTGCTTGCACGCAACCATGAAATAACAACTGCTGTTTGGTGTTTGATGTTAGCTTGGGGAGCGTGCTGTCCCTGCTTGGCCTAAGCAGGCACACATTACCGTCAGGATTTGTTTGGGGAAAAAAATGCATTGAGGTCATATGCTGAAACAAAGCAGGATCTACATCTACTGGGTTATTCTCTAATTCTGGAGTGTATTCATTGCAGGTCAGGACTGGTGGCACATATAACATTATGACCCCAATAATGATTTTTTTAGAAATACGGATTATGCAAGAATTCATTTTGATACTGAATACCTAAAACCTGATACAATTTCAAATACTTGGTCATGTAGAGATGTCAGAAAATATCTTTGTGTATTTATAGGGAAGAGCAAAACGTAAAAACATGAAGTTTAAAAAAAGAAGACACATTACTCCATAAACAACAACCTATTGATGACGGAGTTACAGATATTGTAGTATCAAGGTTCTCATAACAACAACACATCTGCTTTTTTATACAAGCAATGTTTTATGTATTAAGTTTTACAAATTGATGTAAGTTTGAAATTGATTTGTGTCTAAAAGCAATTTTCACCCATTGGCAAAATGACAATATGAATAGAATGAAGACATTTTATTTTTTTTTTATTAAATTATTTATAAAAATAAATATCAATACAATTGTTCAGAAGGCATTAGTTAATACATGCAAAAGGTTGCATTATTATAGTCATGATGGGAATTATACTTGGACATAAAATAAGAGTAAGAAATTGTCATTATTTAAAAGGACATGTTCTCTAAATATTCCACTGCTGAATTTTCCAAATATTTCCACTCAAACTATGGACATACACAGCATGCCCTCTCTTTCTTATGTGGTACTGCAGGTATGTTTACCTGTCTGTGTTGTTGATGTAACATTAGACAGAGCATCATTTCTTTTCAGCCAGGAAACCTAAACAAACGACCTTTTCCAACTTATTAACATGAATTATCAGGATTGTAGTGATTGCTTTTCACAAAACCGTTTAGGAAAATTCAAAAACAACAAAAAAATACGTTAGAATTAGTTCAAACAATGCTGGGAATATTATTTTGAAGTTGTTGCTACGCAGTTATCAGGAGCACATTTTTACACATGTGAAAGCAAAAAAACTCATTAAAAAAAACTTCAGTTTAAAACAACTCGCTATTCTTCATTATAATCAAATTATGACCAAACAAAAAATTGTTAAAAAAAAAAATCAAAATCACACTAATTATATGATGACTTCGTACAAATTTATTACAATTTTTTTTTTACCAATTACTGATAAGTTAAAAAAGAAGAATAATTAAATGAACTAATCAAACCAGCTTTGATGTACAGAGAATATAATAGTACAAAGAGCAACATCGTTTAGGTTGTTTGAGGTTGGGGAGAAGGCCTGACACATGATGCAAAAAATGAAGGGGGGCTGATAGAAAGGCTGCGGTTATTAAGGCATCTCGTTGCCAAAACCGATGCAACTACACCTTTTACTGCTGCAGAGCACACAGCCTGCAGCAGCCTGGACACATTTTCCTACAGGCAGATGCAATTTTCGTTTCGATTTGGTTCTCAATTCGTTACACTGTTTCCCAAAAAGACTAACACCGATGCTTATTGGGGAGCTTTAATGCCCACAAGTACCTTTCAAATGAAATTAATGAAGGTTATTTTGCCCGGTGCTAAGTGTTATTTGATCGTGAGTAAAATTAAGTTGATTTTTTTTTTAAAGTAAATTCTCCAGTAGGTACGTTTCATGTGGCAAAACTGTTGAAGGAGGCCTGCTTTACACTTTTCTAGTCATTAAATGACTGAATAGCTTCGGTCGAAAATGCATGTAGAAACAAAACAGCATTTCGATGTCGCCTTAGCTCTAGTTTTGCACTTGTTCACATCGACTCCCACGTGCAGAAAGCTGTGCACATGAAGGGCGTTTCGATCCTGCAGCCACCGTGTGTTCTAATGTAAACGAATGGTATTCACTGTGGTAATGCGCTGCCACTGACTACATTATTTTATGCAGATTCGTCAGATCGGTTCAGTGCTGTGCAAGCGGTTATACCCCCTTTTGTCCTCTGAGTCCTCAGGTGTGGGCAACAGCGTGTCACTGTGCGACAGAAATCCCCTTCCAGAGATGTGGAACGCATATCCAACAGAAAAATTAAACAGACTGGCAAGATTGAATTTAGTACTAAGTCCAAACAGTCCTACTTGGCCGTGTGTTTCCACCCGCCGGCTGACTGCTGCACAGAGCCCCTACTTCCACTATCAGGCTGCAACTTCTACAAACTTCCACCTCTGTCCAAATAAGGGAATTTGCATCTGCAGCCCCTAGTTATTTCTTTCTTACTCCCCCACTTCTTTTCCCCTTTCACGCCCCCCTCTCACCCTTTTTTTTCAAACGGGGGGCACAGTAGCTGCCTCTTGATTAATAAATGTTTATGTGTTTTGAAGTGCAGGACAAAAGGGGGTGGCCTGTGACCCCTGGGAGCCCCGACCTTGTGCAGGTTCATTGTGAGGCGCTGGGAAAGGGGCTTTGGGACGGAGACCCCGGGCCACTGACCCACACACATGCCAGAGCCCTGCCATTCATGTGCGCACCGCTGCATGTCGCCCCGCAGCTCCCATTGTTTCAGCGGGAACAATAGCTTTACCCCCCTCTCTGCAGGAGAAAAAGCTGCTTTCAAACTTCCCTCTATATGTAGCCTGATGCAAGCCCCGACAGACTCTCCCTCAAACCCTTTAAATAAAGAATAAAAATGTTGACAAAACTATAAGGCTGTTAGTGCTATGTTCACCCATGTTGCATCACGCAATGATGTTGCATCATTGCACTGACTGGGTTCTTGCAGCCGTCAAAGGCCAAAACTGTAACAGAGTGAAACAACAAAACAGTAAGAGAGTGAAACTGTGAAAGAGAAGAATGGAAGCAAAGAGGATGAGACGGCAGAAGGAGAGGACTCGAAAAAGTAGACCGTGAATTACACCTACAGGCTATTTCTAATGCTTGGAATCAGATATATATTAATAGGTTGGAGGTAAACAGGCATTGGCAGGCCTATGTGTTCCGCCTTGACTAAGGGGTTAGTGAGGTTACTCAGATGACATCATCCATGGGGCCCTGGTTTAGATTGGATCTTGGCCTGGGAGTCAATCACTGCAGGAAGTGAAGGGGATACAAACGAGCAGTGCAGGACTGCCACTTGCTTCAATCAATTAGCCTACTGCCTCAATGCTGAATGCCTAACCAAGACCTCCTAAACTACAGAGCCTGTCAGCCTGCATGTAAAAACTGGTGAACCGGAGGGAGCCTAGATGTTAGAAAAGATTGCGGTTAGAAATGCAAATGTAAGAAGAAATACGTTTAACCAATTTCTTTACTGGCAAAACAGCGAAAAACTGTGACATGTTTTAAGCATTTGCATTGTTACGTTTATAACACATTGCAAACCAAACAGAACCACGTTTCCTAATGACTGGTGTAGCCTACAGTACCGCTCACTTTATCTGGGCAGGCTTCACATACAGTTGGACTAAGACAATCTATAGAAACTGAGTTGTAATACAGCGTCCTGGTGTTTGGAACTGCAACGCACTAATGAACCTCTAAAGACAAACGGCATTAAACATGATTAATTGTGGTGTGCAAGGCAACGATCCGAATGCACATATTCCTAATGTGGAGCTCCGCTACGATTATACAGTATTGCTGCACATATAAACTACAACAGTTGTACACTGTAGTGTTTCCTTGCTCACTGAAAGGCAGTTTAACAGCTGCAATGTGCATGAAAATAATAATTTAAAAAATAATTAAAATGCGTAAAATAGTATTGGATTTTCCAGAGCGCGCACAGAAGCTCGCATTTGTACCTATAAATGCGTGTGCGCGTGGGGAAAGAGAGAGAGAGAGAGAGAGAGAGAGAGCGAGAGGGCGAGAGAGAGATTTAACTCATTGTAATGCACAGAACGACCTGCCCTCTTTTGAAAAAAAAAGCGAGAGAGCGCAGCCATGCTTTGCAGAGGCTACAGCATCGCTCTCACTGGTGGTATCAGCTTCTCGTCCAAACGGAGTCTTTGCTTGTCCACCGCTACACCGAAAGGACCCGGGAATACAAGCGACTGCCTCCATGATGCTAAGATCTGCAGTGAAGTAAAAATGCTAAAATGAAATGGGAAAAAAAACAAAAAACAAAAACCAACAGCAACAACAACAAAACAAAAAAAAAACAACAACAAAACAACAAAACAAAACACCAAAACAGCAGAGCACGGATAAACATTAGCCGAGCACGGTGTACCACCATATGGCGTGGACCATATCATGGTGAGTATCTTATGTCTGCGTTTGCTTTCTGTTCGACCCTTTGATCAGTCAGACTCAAATTGTATTTTGCTTCAACCGCTGGTAAAATGTGTTTTTTTCCATAGATTAAAAGGAGAATGGTGATAATTTTGCATCTATAGATAGATAACGGTCCTGTACGCTCCCCCATGCACTTTGCACTTGCCATTGTTATTGCGGGCTTTAGGGAACGAACCACTTAAGGAAGAGAGCTAACAAAAACAACCAAAAAAAACCCCCCAAAAACAAAAGGCTATAGGCTATAGGAAAGCACAACCAAACCCGCGTTTGATGTCTACGTTTGCATAATCAATAAGAAGGATATAGAGGACGGTGCATTTCTGAGCCACATCGTTCGTTCATTGCGCGGTGCTTAAGGACAATAGGGGTCGTTTTCCTGTTGGTGGCCAGATACTTAGAGGGACCCGAAATGTGGGGATGTGCTGACAAGCCGTGACGAAGCTCCAAACGATGGCCGCTGCGAGGGTCGCCCGGTTTTCAGGGGATGGGGACGTTTCCGTCTAAAATGGCGATTCCCTTTGTTTCTGCATCCCTCTCCTCACGACTCTAGCGAATGGGTGAATACATTGCAATTGCCGTGTCTCCGAGCCTGCGCCTCTTCATTTTCACTACCCTGCTTTTCACACGGTGGATTTTGCGCCTTACTGGTTAAACACTGGCTGTCAGATGTAGAACTGGTCCAGTTTATGGTGAGCTCAGGGGCTCCGGCAAACTCAGATTGGAAGGCAGGTATGCGACTTCTAGTTATGATTAGACAGCACTGACTTCATTTGAATTTAAGCAGTTTTTAGACTGCATTAGTAGATATGCAAATCAATAGCTTCTCTGCAGTCTGCATCGCTGCAGATTAAACTGGATTAGAATTACACTGATCTCGGATCTGTGTCAGTCCCATTTACAAGAAAGTAATATGTATGCAAGTACTCTATCCTAAAATATAGGCTACATCTCTAAACACAGAATGTACTATACTTTCCCATCACGCTTAGTATGTTATAATCCCATCCTGACAGACAGAATACAGTCCATCACTTTATTGAGTGTCATATACTAAAACTCTGATGTCAAGGACTAAAATTTAGTTGCAGCTCATCACATCGAGCAGAATACAATATTTGTAGAAACTGGACTCACACGAAACAGCAGGCTCAGGATGACACGAGCATCCCTCCCTCATCCCTGAGTGTGTGTCTATGTTTGTGTGTGTGTGGGGGGGGGGCATGTGCCCGTGCATGAGTGTGAGTGTACGTACACGTGTGTTCTCAATTTTTTTGAATAGTGCAATGTTGCATAACCGTTCAGAGCCAATGCCAGATTTAGGGCTTCACAATTTGCGGGGCCATTGTTGGCATTTCCTCCGCCGGCCCGTGCGCGCGTGCGCACACACACACACACACACACACACACACACACACACACACACACACACACACACACACACACACACACACACACACACACACACACACACAAACACACACACACAAACATAGAGAGAGAGAGAGAGAGAGAGAGAGAGCGAGTGTTCACCAGTCAACTGCAGAACTATTAACACATTTTAGTGATAAACGTTGATACTCCGAATGGGGGATGTCGTCAATTTCCCTCCTAGTTTCAAGGACACAGAGTAGTGATCCAGGAGGACGCTGGGTAATATAGAGGAACATCTGTTTGCCCGGTGACGTCACCCCCCCCCCATCGCAATCTTCCTATGCTGAAGGCAGATGCCTCATTTGTTTGGCTGGAGCACCATTAATCCCTAAGTCAGAGGAAAAGACCGGACGGAGGGAGATCAGTCCCATTTAGTCGGTGTCGGTGCTGGGCTCGCGCAGCACAGCTCGGTCTCGGTGTCCCGGTCAGTTTGCTGTTGAGAGACGCGCGAATGGACGCATGTACATAGAGCATCGCTGTGTTCAGGACACCCGCAGTTACCGAGGCTCTTCAGCTGCTCCATTTGTGATTTGCGGCAGTTTTAACGTGTGACCCGCGAGTAGACGCTGCAGGCTTGTGTGTGAGTGTGTTCGCGTTTGTGTATGTGTAATTGCTGGGAGAAAAAAAAACTGCGTGCGTTATGTCAGTAGGAAAATCACTATTTTGGACTTGGACCGTGACTTTTTTCTGTTTTATGGAAACCAGCTGGTTTTTAAACAGGTCAATGTGGAATATGAGATTGTGTCATCTGCAATCCTATATGAAGTTCATGACGCATTTTTGTGTTTTCTGTTTTTTGTAGGTGCATTATTGGATAATGGGGGACTTTTATGCTTTCTGCAATTCTGGACAAAGCAGTCGACGGAAACAGATCGAACGGAGTCCTTTTTCGCCTGAATAGCGGCCTGGGACGTATAATCATTTGGCCCGCAAAACTACCTGCTGGCATTATTTTGCGTTTAAGTCATTCCTATAACTTAACCTCTTTTTCTCCAATTGAATGTTTTTTTTGTTGTTGTTTTTAAATAACAATATAAGGTAGGCCTGAACAACAACCGGGAGAGGATTTGATCTCTTTGGACCCAGATGATTGGGATTTTTTTTTTAAATTTCCATTTTTGCTCACACTTTGCATCCCGATACAGTTTTTAGTCACACAACACAGGCCTAAAAAGGCTGCAAAATGATTATATTTGTAATAACAGGTTTCAGGGTAAGCTTCTAGGTGTCTGCCCGTGTCGTACAGTAGAGAAAACGCAGCTGGTGGACGGACACACACATGCAGCCACACACGCAAGCACGCACACTCTCTCTCTCACACACAGACACAGACGAGCGGGTTGTGTCTCTCCGTGTTCACAGCGGACCTTGATTTAATGTCTTACAATTAAGGCACGCGGTGAATGCCAAGAGATGATCCCTCTTTCTTCAGACGTCTACAGACCCAGGAAACACATCATATCTTTGTATTATTTAAATTTTTAAAAAAAACTATTGCTGTCGTTCTCGCAGTGAAGGTTTGCTCCTGTCGTTTCCAACTGTAACGCATTATTCGTGTACTGTTTCTTTCCCCCTTTTAATAAAATAAAATAAATACATACAACGATTTTTAAAGCTCTGGTTTTTCATGTGAACATGCATGTAATGGCTCCTGTATGTGTTGAAGTGTGTGTGTGTGTGTGTGTGTGTGTGTGTGTGTGTGTGTGTGTGTGTGTGTGTGTGCGTGCGTGCGCGTTCGGTGAACGTGTGTGTCGGTGGGAGCTGTCCATCCACACACAGGCTGCCCGGGAAGCGCTCTCCACCTTCTGTGGTGCTGAAGTATAGCTATGCACCACCGGTCAGCCTTTTGTTTCACTCGTCTGCCGGTGCAGAAGGAGAAATGGCTTAGCTATGTTACTGTAGTACAGGAATGTAGCCCGGGCCCCGCGACATATAAGATGTGTATACACAGGCACGCACATATACAGACGTGGATGTTGGGAGATAGAAGGGGGGGAAATGTACATTAAAGCAGTCATTGCAACTAGCAGTTGGTCTAAAGACCTTATTTTTCTAAAATTAAAGTGGGGGGCGATGTGCAAACGGAGTGACAGTGGTGTAACTGCTTTCCACTGCGGTTGAGCTTGTTTTAGCTTTTTTTTTTTTTAAACACTAACATAGCCTGATAAGAAAATAACAATATCCCTCCGATTAAATTATTGTCGCTTGATTCGACAGTCGAGCAGCTCTCCTGTAGAAACAAGTGAACATCTTGTTCTAACAATACATTTTTCTTCTCCCTCTTTCTCCAAGAAAAATGATATGTTAAAATTGTCACCTTCGCAGTGATGCAGATCCATTTCCGCCTCCTTGCAATAACCTAAAAAGGCCCTGGAATACAGGAACATTAAATTGTGATTTATTTGATCTGCATATTAATTTCCATAAGCACGGCCCCGGTATGGAATGTACATGAGGTGGCGCGCCAAGGAACTCTACGGATGCGAACTCAAATGTCCGATTAAATGAATATAAAGAGGTTTGGAAATGTTGCCCAACAAATCTTTTGACAAAACTGAAGAACAGATTCCAGTAGCTGCAAGAGTCTTATGTGTGTCGCCTAGCGGCTGTCGGGGGCACCGCACTCAATATCAAGCCATGACGGAGGCTAATGCTTCTTCCCGAGTTGAGAGGTTGACACACAACAACAGGAATTGTGATAAGCCCTTGGAACTACACTTCTCACCATCCAAGCCATATAAGATTTTTTTTAATCCCTCTATTTGTTTGTGTTGTCACACAACACTGCACGTTTCGTTGCACTGAGGAGACAGACACAGGTTCCATTTTGCAGACTTTGATAGCAGGCAATAATCAGAACTTGATTAATCACACGAGTCTGTGCTTATCATTGCTGAGAATGGCGAGAGGAGTGATGGATGGATGGATGGGGAAACAGGGGCCTGATGAGGGGGGTAGGTATCCAATTATTTCACCTACTCAATGTTTATTCCCCTAAATCCTTCAAAAAAGCAATGATTAGGGAAAAAAAACTATCAACGCTCCAACAACAGGGTGATATAAAATGCAAGAGTTCAGATTCATTCGAAAATAATTCAGTTAACAAAGATTCACAGCCTAGTAAGAGTCCTAAATATAGAAGCTGCAAAAAAAAAAAATCATCAGTCTACAATGCCCTACGATCAAGTGCTACATTTTAAAAAATACCAGTGATAAATGAATGACACTGATTCACAGCCACAACAATGTAATAATTTCTATCCCTGACCAGCTAAATGCTGAAGCTGACTTTTCAAAGATGAAGCTGCAACTTGTCTTTCCTACAGAATAAATAGATCAGCCTGCATGTAATGTCATTTAGTGGTACATTGGTGGGTCTCGATGTAGAGCACCACATGACAAAAGTGAAATATCATATCAGGACTCTACAGCCTGAGAATCTGGCTTCCACTGATAACGAAATTCTTCAAAGTTGACTGAAATCCATCGCCATCCACTGCCATGAAGCATGTTCATCATGCTCCTGCTTTGCCCTCAGCTCCCAGGGCATGAACTGTGGTTTCCCATTAGGAGCCACTTACTGCCCACTTGTGGTAGAAAATGAAAAATGCTGCTAAAGAATTTGGATCAGCAAGAGATTCCTTTTAAATGGGCATATTTTTTTAAAGAATCTTTGACTCAGGAAAACCTGCAGAATGGATGCAGAAAGTTTAATCAAAAATACTTTTCAAAGTTAAATGCTTTTGGATATTACTAATGCTTCATTAATTTTGGAAGTTGCTGTAAGTGTCCACTTTCAAGGGCGGTAAGTGGAATCAACACAACAAAATCCTGTGCTGTCAAATCAGGTCAAAGATGTAAAACCACTGGATATTGATGTTTTTAGTGGAATATGTGCATATGGCGCAGTCTTACAACCTTTAAGATCACATACAGTATAAATCCCAGTGTGTGTTTGGAAGTTTCATTCATGGTTTGAGCACCTCCTGTCATTCTCCTATGTCTAAACTTCTTTTATCAGAAAAAAAATTGATGCCCGTTCTCTTTTCTCGCAAAGTTTTGCCTTCCTGGTCTCTTTATTACCAAAGTGCTGACCGACTGTGGCTGTAATGTCTGTGGCATTGTCCTGGCCCATCTTGTCTCATTAGCCAGACCTGATTGGCCATGAAGGTGTTCTCTTGCTCTTTCAGGATAAAGCGACTGTCTCTGCCACTCGTTAGATCATAACTCGTCCAGTATGCTGCCCCTGATGGCCTCTAATGGAGCCTGAGCAGAGAGACCGCACATACGCTAATTGAAGTATGCTGGAAAAAGGGGTAAAACATTGACCTTGAATGTGTAGAACAAAGTGTCTTACTTGAATTTTCTGATGCAGCTGCAAAAAATGTCTTTAATGTGAACAGTAAGCCCCACCAGGGTAAAAATATTACAGCAACTAAGCTTGAATACACACCTTTTCTCTGCTTCCTTTTAATTTGCTACTCTTTGTGCTGATTGAGTCTTGAGTGGGTCTTTGTGGTTGTTTCACGTGCCTTAAAAAAAAAAAAAAAGCCAAAAAAAAAGCTATTGTTTTCGCATTTTGTCTTCATTTGATAGTTGACAGTCTAGAGAGAGACAGGAAAGGCAGGAAGAGAGGGGAATGACATGCAACAAAGATCCCTTCGAAACCATGGATGGTTGCGGTTACGTGGTGTGCACCTTAACCATTCGGCCAACAGATGACACTTGAGTCATTTCGTTGTAGTTATTTTGACTTTTGTGTCCCTTCCTGCTTGTTTTGCATCTCTTTGCAGTTCTCTGATTCATTTTCTAAAAACTTATGTTAGCACGAGCAAACACATTTTGGTTCAGGGAACGTACTGTAAACATTACCAAAAGCATACAGGAACGTTTGCTGTAGAGGTCCAGCAAATGTTCCCCACTTTATTCAGGAAAGTTTTCTTAATGCCTCTAGAAGGTTTGTTTTTGGTAAATAATGCAGTTGGGGAACATTGGAGAACTTCAAACTTGTAAGAAGCTCTTGCCCTGGGGCCCCCTAATCACTTGGTCCCCTGACTCAAAATCACAAATAATGTGTCAACAATGTTTCTTATTGAACCATTTTCTAACTGACCAGATTTTTAAAATATATTTTCAGTTAAGTGAAACTTGCTATGATGTTCTTTTGACTATTTTTGAAGTCACAAGTCATGAACTCTTGATTAAAAGTTATGAATGGCAAAAATCCCTCTCAAACTTTGTCATCTTCAGTGGGTGATACATTGGAGGAGGCAGTGCACACTTTACTACAAAGCTCCATTCCAACTACACAATATGTAGCTGCCAAGGTACCATCTCAAAGGGTGAAAAAACTCCATCCCATATTCACTGTGGTTTTAATTGGCAGAAGTCAATGGTAATCACTGCTAAAGTTACCTTTAATGTAGGCAGCACACATGCTATGGTAAATTGCCATGGTAATTTCAGAGGAAGTGGAGGGAGATTTTTGTCATTATTGCATTATAGTTATTGTCTACAAATGGCTTCTAAAGAAGAGTAATTGCTAAAAATGCTTTTTGTGTAAAGGCTGAAATGTCTGAGGTGAAGAAGAATGCGTTCACAAGTACAAGCAATTACAGAGTTGGTCACATTGAATCTCAGTGGACCCCTGAGTTCCCTGGGCTATGGTGAAGTTAAGAGATATCTGTGGCATTAAAGTATGACTCCTCTGGAATGGAAAGTAGCTCAGATGTAAAATGTGGAGCCATCAGCACATTCAGCACCATGGACGGCTCCACTGCTCATGGTACTTTCAGTCTTAAAGTATGCGTCAAGCTCCAAAAACACTGGATCTTACACTTTTCATTAGAACCTCCTTGACTGGTAAGGGCCTATGTCTACCAAATTTCATGTCCCCAGTTTGAATCACAGACTTTCTGTTTTAAATTTGATCTTTCAAGCCACAGATGTCATCATCAGGTTAGAAGACATTATACATTGGTTTTCACAGGCCGAGGAGTACTCCTCACAAAGTAAAATATGTGGATATTCCCTTTAAGCATGTTCACACCTAGATGTTTTTTGTATATGTTTTTTGACGTGCAACAACATCACGTACATTCTGCATCTGCTTGCTCCAGCGCTTCTGTGAAACTTCATCATGCTTATATTGAGTTAAATATTCACACTTAAAATTGTTTAAGGTTGCTTCATGATTTAAAATAGAAGATTGAGATGACTTGTGCATAATTTCCCCCTCTAATTGTTACTGGATTGGCCCTAAGATGGACAAACCTTGGCTGTTGACCCTGATGACGTTTGACTTTTCGATTGGTTATATAGTGTACTACACTATACATCCCAGTAGATGGCAGTATGAGCACAGGTATATCTTGGTAAGAGTGTTGCAGGATCTGTCATGGGAAAACTGATAGTGAAACTGAAATATTTAGCAAAAAAGTGAAACAGAAATTCATGTTCATTTTGGGGGACATTTGACTTAAAACAAAAACCCTGGTAAGCAGGCAAAATGAATGAAAAAGTATTCACTGGTTGGGGTTTTCAAAAACAAAATAGACCTCTGATTAATGTAACTCAACTCTGTAACAGTCACGTTTTGTAACAATAAGCTTTGTCTTTCTCTGTATTCAAGTGAAGGTTCTGTGTTACATTCAAAAGGGGAACTGGTAAATTAGTGACAAAAGAAAGAAAATTCACAAAGACACTAAACAGATAGCATATAATGTATGACTTTAAATGTACTGACTGAAACAAAATCCTTGTCTCCCAATATCAAATAAGACAATGACTAAAGGCAAACGTTGCTTTGATTTGCAGCTTTTCTCTTGAAACACACACAAGTGAATGTCACACAAGCAAATCACTGAAGCAGACGATTTTATGATCAGATGGCTTTCTCAAAACAGCGTTACAAAGAAATTTGATCTCACACACACACACACACACACACACACACACACACACACACACACACACACACACACACACACACACGGCGAGAGACTGAGTGCACATGGTATTGTTTGTCATCGTTTAAATGTCATTAATTGGAACGTTAACCTGATTGGGTACAGAGTGAGAGGGGGAGAGGGTGTCTTTGTCCCAATAGGCGAATTCTTTTTAATAACCCGTCTCGAGATAATGATGTAAAAAGACTCAGGCGTCTTGTGCGTAACGAGGATCATCGTGGAGATTCGGTGAAGGGGAAGCAGAGAAAGAGAGAGAGAGAGAGAGAGAGAGAGAGAGAGAGAGGCAGGGGGGGGGGCAGCACTTATTACATGAGTCTCCTCCGTCTCCACACCTCAGCTGACAAGTCGAGCAAGCCTGCAACTTCAAAACTGACACACAACTAAACTCGCAAAGGACAAACAGAGGTAGCAACTCACAGACACGCGTCAAGAGTTTCCAGAGGGGACCATAGCTTGCAACAACGCGGAACCCACGAGGCTATGGACAGGAGGATGAACTTGAACGGCGGACCAGGGGACATTTTTCACAAAACTCTGAGCGCCGTGTCCACTAAAAAAATGGACCCTTTCAGATCGTCGGCCGGCATTGAACTAGCAGCCAGAGACCGCCAGTCACCGATCAGCTGCTTTGACCAGACTGATCCAGACCCGATTCAGCCCGGGGGACTGGCAGGAGGCAGAGGGGGGTCACTGGGTCTGCCGACCGGATCTTTGTGCGTCAAGTACGGTGAAGGCGCCAATAGGACCTCGGCGGCGGAGAGCAGCGGCGGAGAGCAGAGCCCCGACGATGACAGTGACGGCAGGTGTGACATGGTCCTTCTAACTGACGGGCGGACGGTGGCCGCGGGGAAAACAGAAGGAGGTAAGAAAACCAAAGAGCAGAAATTACTGAGGCTAAACATCAATGCCAGAGAAAGACGACGAATGCATGATCTGAACGACGCACTGGATGAGCTCAGAGCGGTCATCCCCTACGCGCACAGCCCCTCAGTACGGAAACTCTCCAAAATTGCCACTTTGCTGCTTGCCAAAAACTACATCCTTATGCAGGCGCAAGCGCTGGAGGAGATGAGGAGGCTAGTGGCGTATCTCAACCAGGGCCAAGCCATCTCTGCTGCCTCGATACCGGCCACCACTGCACTCGCAGCTCCCGGCTTAGGCGCGTACGAGCAGCCGCCTGGATATCCCTTCTCCACCGGAGTGGCTGCGTCCTCTTGCCCCGATAAATGTGCCCTATTCAACAACGCCACATCCAGCCTCTGCAAACAGTGCACTGACAAGCCTTAGCCGCGGCTGACAAAGACTCAAAGACGCACAGGAGAGAACAGACACCACTTTTGAGAACACTTTTGGAGAGGAAAAGCTGTGAGGCTACTGTTGTTGAAGTCAGTAGGCTAGAGACAAAGAAGTAATGCCGATGAATACTTTTATAATATTTACTAAATGCATTCAAAACGCTTTTTTGTTCAAACAATACTTGATTGTGTATATACATCATCCTTAAAGTGCTGGTATGAATGACAGTGAAGACCAAACATAAGTACAGTAGGCCTGTAAGAGTGGCTGCAAGTGTTGAGTGAGTTGTTGATCACTTGCTCTGTTATGGACCCGTTTGGAGATTTTCGGTGATCTGACAATTTGCGACCTTTTCACTTGAATAGATCGACACCTTCCCGGGGAGCTAGTCCAACCTCACTTTCTGCTGCTTCCTCATGAATTTGCGATTATTGTTTGATTCGCCTCAGAGACAGTCTTGCCGATTGCTTACTGGCTCAAGGCCTGTTTTCTCATGAACTTTTCTGTTGAGCAGGTGGAATGTCACGTACAAGGCCAAGTTAAATGAAATAGATGACAAGTGAAGTGGTTTAAACAGTCAGATATTTATGTGCTAATCCAGACACTCACGCACGCCTATTACAGTTCTTTTTGGGGGGCACTGTGATATAATAAAATTTCAGAAAATTTTAGAAAACCTGAATCAAGGTTCATCAGGTGTTTTGATGTGTCTTTTGTAATTTATTAATTTGGATATTTATATTGGATACTTTTGCTTGCATTGCACATTGTTGCAATTTAGTTGCTGTATTTTTTTTTTTTTTTTTTTTGCGTTTTGTTTCTCTCACAAGGAGATCAAGGACTTCAGATTATTCGCGTTGTCAGGTCAAGGTGTGGATTATTGTAGATACCTTAGTTATTATATGAGCAAAGAGGGCCATTTGTATGTATTTCAGTGTCGAAAAGCTTTATTAAAATATTTTCCAACAACAGAAATACTTCTGATTATTCATCTGATGTGAAGTGTAGTGGAAGTGGAATCAGAGTACACTGCCTTTAACTTTTATTTATGGTTGATGTATACACATTAAAAATCAGACTGAATTAAGACATTTTATCGTGGTTTAACAAGCTATTATTATTGTTGATAATAATAACAGTGATTTTTATAAAATTAGACCTTAGTCGTTCCTGGCGCTATTGTTGACCGTCTTTGTCAGTCTCGGACTCTCACCAGGTGTCAAGTAAGCTCAGAAGGAATTGTTCCGAAATTTTCTGCTCAATCAAAACCGGCAACTTTTCTCTTCTTGAGCTATAAGTCACGCCAACTAATGGGAGCGAGGCCAGACGAGGTGGGCGAAGTTTGCCTCAAGGCAGCAAAAAGATGTCAGTGTTCCACGAACAAAAAAGAAAAAAAAAAAAGAAAGAAAGTCATGCGGCCTTTATTGTGATTATTAAAACTGTTTCCCTAACGGTGTGGAAAAATACGTTAATTCGAAAACAAGTGTGTATGAAAACTGTCGACTGTAATACCTGGCTTCACATAATGAAACACGTCGTTAAGGCAATTAGAGCTCCAGAATGTGATTAAGGAATCTAATTACGACACTGTTCACTGCCGTAATTTCGCGTCTTTAATCACAACGCAGCCATCAGCTGCGCTCCCATCGACTCGCCCTTTGTCCTCCTCGCTCTCCTGTCCATACCAAAATGTGATGAGAGCCAAGCAGCACAAGTGTGAACCACAGTCCTGAAATAGCTTGAACAACAACGACACTAAAAGCAGCTGCAAGGTGCTCAATCTTCAGCAGGCGTGGAATTGGACACTCTAAATCAGGTGGAGGCACTTGAAAACTCTTAGGCCAAACGATGCGAACACTGTATTCCCAATTAAGGACGCAGGCTGGACGAAAACGTTTTACAGCCACAATCTACATGATATTGTTACTACCAATTTACCTTAGAAAATAGCATTTTTACTGAGTTGTAAGTTACTAATTCTTAATACACTGTCACATAAAAAGTAAAGTCAGTGTGTGGTTCTAGGGACTTCAGCACCCTGGACAGAGGCAACAGATTTTAAAGGGAACATGTAATAAAAAATTTCTTGATGTCACCAGATAAATTAATGCGGTGCTCAATTTTTGTACGTTTTAAACCATTAAGGACCTCCGGTAAGACTGTTTTGATGATATGTAAGACTGACATGCAGGGATTCACAGCTCTGTGGCAACAAATACTCACCTAGCTGCAATACAGTAAGGATTTTTTTTAAACTATGCAAGTGGACAGTTAGTATCTAAAAAATTATTTATGGATGCATATAATAATATTTTCTGAATGCAAAAGGATTACCGGCAATTATCTTTTTTTCCCTCAATATCATTTTGTAGTTCCAACGTGGGAACATGAAGTGTTTTAGTCACTTAAAACACAATAAACTGGAGCGATTTAGGACTTATTCAAATATAATTTCAAAGATTTAAACTATCTTTAAGCTGACACAATAAATAAATAAGAACAAACCATTAAAAACAGATTAAAGGAACATTTGATCAATGTCTTCCAAATAATTTAGAGAAAAAAAGCAAAATCTTTCTCTCTCTTTCCTCATAAAAGTGAACAATGACATTGTGCTCCCCGTTTACAATAGTGGTTCTGATTTCCGCCAGTCTCCGATCTCAGCTTTGTGTCTGCATGATGAACCATTCCGAAAACAGGGTCATTACATTGTCCGGTTTAATCCTATCACACTCCTGAATGCCTTGAATCTTCACAGAACAGCTCTTAATCAAGAATAGTAATAATCAGGAGACATCCAAACAGCTCTGGCATAAAAATCCTGTCAGCAACTCTTGTTGGGCATCATCCTGATCCATGATTTAACTCTGATATTTTAAGTTTTAACAAAAAAATGCCTTTTATTCTCTCCTGCTGTTAGAAACCGAGACTTCACAAAAAACATTAATTATGCAATGTGCATTAATGCACAAATGACTGGAGCATTTAACCCATACTAATATTCACATTAGCCCAGAAGAGGAAATTCCCCAGGGATGAGACAGAGCCATATGCGTGTGGAAAACAGAACACAGCATCCAAAGGAAAGCAGACCATAGCACAAATAACAGTTCAAAGGCAGAGAAAATTTTACAACCACCACAGGGATGAAAACATTTAGGTGAAGTAAGACCTTCAAAATTGAAAGCCATCATATTCCTCTTGATGTGGGAACTGATAGATATTCAGTGGTATTTCTGCAATTGTTACAAGCTGGTGAAATGTCATGTACACACAAGGGTCTGTGAAATGTTATGTTGGTGAGTTGGACTGGGCAACGACACAGCACTCAGAAGTCTCATGGAAAGAGAAAACCATGTGGCTAAAGCTTTCTCCAGTGGCCACCTACCATGGCTAGTAGTCACCATAGACAATGTTGTTTTTATTCATGAGTCTAATAATGCTGAATCTGTCTTATAGGCATTTACAGCGAGAATCAGGGCTCATGAATAAAAGTGGAAGATAAAAAACACCTCTTTTCATAAATCATAAAATGTCCAATTTACCATATCAATGGCCAGCAGGGCGCCTATTCATAACACGGACGTGATGTATGCTAAGAATGATAAACATGAAAGTCAAAATATACATAAGCATGTTGAATTGAAATGTCCCCTTCATATCAGTAACAGGCAAAACTCTGGCAATGGATTCATCCATGCTGTGTCATAGACTGTGTATAAAGATATATGTGCTGCACTGGCTGAGGCACCAAATCAAACTGCTGGGTGGTAATTCACTTTTGTCAGGGCACTGATAGCAATGCATAATACTGTCTTTTTGTTGTGCACACACAATGCAGGCTAATACAAGTGCACAACTAAAGGGTTTTCAATTCTGCTGAACTTTTTCACTGTTTAACCCTCACTAACAGCTCCAGAGGCACAATGGTATTGAAAATATCAAGTCGCTCTTTATAGATGGAATTATGTCCACATTTAAGCAGTTACGGTTAGCAGTCTAACCTCTTTGGATTTTGTCAGGTTTGTGGCTTTGTTCAAACTAAATTATCATTTTTTCCTAGTGTCATTAAGGGCATATGTTTGGACTTTTTTGTTTTTATCAGATTCCTCAGCCAGAGAAGTAATATCTTCTATGTTTGATCAACTTTTTCAACCTGCAGAATCCCTCATTAGATATTTTAAAATCAGCACATGATGGACTTGGGGTTGGGTATAACAGAAGAGCATTGGGATGACGCTATGGTATGACAGTGAGTACTTACAACTTCAATTTGTATTAGACACAGTCTGATACAGTTTTTGGTGTTCGATCAGTTATATTTCTCTAAAGTTGAAAATGTATCCTAAAGTGCTGATCACTCCCCACCTCGCTCATATGTTATGGAATTGTCTTCAATTTTAGGTGCTCTACTTTTAAAACACTACTTTTGGACAGCCGAGACAACCAAATCCCCTGATTGCTATATTTGGGATCTTAGGCAAGAATAGCCACTTAACTGAAGCCAAATATATGGTTACAACCTTTGTACCACTACAATGGTAATGTTGAGATGTAACTGGAATTACAATGTAACTGGAAAAGCCCACAACCCTCCGGTCACGCTCTGAAGTTATGCAAAACGTTAAATTCAGAGTTGCTCTGAAAAAGAAGAGATATGATTTTTTTGAATTATGCTAACACTACATTCTGAACTATGTCTAATGAAATGGAAATTGTAATAATCATCTTTATTATCATCATCACCTATGTTGATCTTTAAAGCAACTGACCACTCCCTTTTTTTTTTCTTTTCCCTGTCATCCCTATGTCTTCCCGTCTGTGTATTTATATGTTTTTGTTTGATATTGGTATGTTCAAAAACCAATAAGCCTTAATTTATTTGTGATTATGATTATTATTATGATTCTGATTATTATATAGTGATTTTGTAGTGACTGTGTTTAGAGATACAAGGGTGTAACTTAAAAAAATCTGACAGTATGTCCTGAATGGCTTTCATCCGAAGAATAAAAGGATCTGATCTTCATTATATCACATTTGAAATATTTATCAAGAGCATATCAAAGTTCAGTCACTTATTCAGGCCAATTTTCCTGGAATACTAACAACTCTCAATTTTCCTATACATTTCTAACTGTATGTTTTCCTTTTTGCCTAGTGAGCTCCTAATCCATTATAGCAGGAATGTTTTTTTCTCTGAGGTAGCCTTGAAGTCAGACAAACATATAGGGGCGTGTTTAGCTCTGAAAGCTCTAACAGGGCACAATAAATGACGTAGTGATGTGTGATTATCCTCTCATCTGGAATACAATTGTTGAGTAACATATCTAATATTCCAACTGCCTCCATATTAATCAGGTAAAAGTCCCAATTCCCTAATCCCTGTTTACCGATGGCTCTGTTTTTGTGTCTTAATCTGATGTTCCTTTATTCCTCTGGGATTAAAATGTGTCATGGCAGAGGGCAGTAATTTGTGGTGTTGTTGTGGACAGAGCGGGCTGTATTGCTGTGCAGGTTTTTTTCTCGCAAAAACATTTCACTCCCAATTTGAGCAAACATAAACAGGTGTAATGGAATAAAAGGCTTTAATTGTGCAAATATTTGCGTCAAATAAATCAAAGTGTGAACGCTGATGGGAGGCAACCATTTTCATTTGTTGACATTTTTATAAGGTGCTGTGTTTTAAAGAACCATCAAGTTGTGTTGTTTTTCATCCACATTCTCAAATTCAAAATTTGCATGTTGAGAAATTGCTTAAATTGTCCACAATTTGATCAAAATATGTATACGTTATTAACAATTGTTACATCATTAAATAGACCTCATGACAATTACAATGTCACAGCAACACAAAAATTGCTTTTAGTATATTTTTGTCTTTACACAATGGCTGTGTAGTACTCAAGGCTTCCCAGTCAGCTGTGAACTTTCCATTTTTGTGACCTTAATATTCAGATAATGTGCCGCTGTTTGATTAGAGTGGATGTAGTGCTCACAATGACCCAGCAGCCTCCATGGGTCATGTGAACAGGAAAAAATAGCATGATACTCAGCTGTGCTCAGAGACACATTCACAGCACTGCTGCAAACTTCATACACAGGAAAGGTTTGTAGTTAATGCAAACTAAAACAAAAGCAAAAGCATGATTTGGGCCTAATTTTTTTAAAAATTTCTAACTTGGACTGGCTGAAATCTCTGTATTTCGTCTGTGTGTGCCTGTACATTGACGTGTGTGTTCTAACGCAGTTTTTTTCTGCGTGTGAGGGATTACTTTTCCTGATCAATATGCAAATCCTGACCCTCTCAGGGTTCATTAAAACTAAGGCGAGGTGGATTTCATCTCCAGTCTCTGATGTTCATTAACTATTGCTTCCACATTGATATAAAGACATTAGGATGACATGACAACAGCGTGAACCACTCACTGCTCTTTTCACACACACACACACACACACACACACACACACACACACACACACACACACACACACACACACACACACACACACACACACACACACACACACACACACACACACACTTTTTCTCTCTGTTTTCCCATTATACACACATAGATCACGAGACAAATGAAAGGCCTGACCAACAGAGAGTTGTAGGTAAAGCCACAAAGAAGCTACTACCTAATACAACCTGAATTGTGTGTTGTGATACTGATGACTACTTGTTTACACGTTGTATATTACCTAATTTCTGAACAGGTTTCTGATTAGAATGTAATCTGAAGATTAAGATGTTCTATGAACAAGGTCAACTATATTGTAAACAGAGTCATAAAAACAGGCATGAAACAGACATAAAAACAATCTAACTGAGTGGATTAGAGGTCATTCAGGCTACTGACTTACAATCAATCTCATCCTTTCTAGGAATGTAGAAGAATTTATAAAGTGGATTTCAATGTAAAATGTCAAAAGAAAAAAAAAAGGATCTGCTTTCCTCTGTTTAATAGCTGTCATGTTACTAGAGCATGAAACCCCAGCCGTTAGTGTAACTCTTGCTTGGCTGATCTTCCTGATGTACTGAGTGCTACTCGAGGCTTCAGTGTATCTGTCTGAGCAGAGGTCTTTAACAGCCATGAATGCCAAGCATGGGGGAGGCAGGCCAGGCCAAGCGTAACCACAGCGGCCCAATGTCCTTGGCTCCTCGGCGGCCTTCACCTCACACTCCCTGCACAGTGAATTTTATGGCTAATTTCCGGCAATTTATCCTGGCACTTTCAGAAGAGAGATTCCTGCGGGAATAATGTGCATAATTTGCATAAATCATCCTGATAGAATGCACATCAGCATGTAACCCCCCTGTCTGATGCTGCAGCATTTACTTTGTAATCAAAACTGACTCTTTTGTACCGGCGGATGCACAATAGCCATGAGAAGGGGGTCTGAGTTTAGGCGAGTAATTACAAAGGAATGATACACACATAGAGACTTGTGCACCAAAAGCTTCCTCAATGATAAATAAATAATTTTTTGAAAATCATGAAGTCAAGATCTTTTAATCTGCAGTACTATGGAAATACTGTAAAGCAAAAAAAAAAAAGCTTTTATTAAAGTGCAATGCTGATGCACACAGAGAGAAATAGTCTCTTCCTTGCTTCTGAAATGCCACATTTTTGCATAAAGCTCACATACTAAAGCACAAATACTATAAATCCAATTATGTCTTCTCAAACTAGGTTCTCTTTTTTTCTGTGCCGTACTCTAGGATCAAGTTCTCTATTCAATTTGAGCCCCCAATTTTCCCTGGTCATCCTTCTTCATCGTGTGTGTTAGTGAGACATCAGCCACAGTTTGGTCCACAGGCTTGTTTTTAAAAGCTCCCTCTGTGTAAGTGACCATTTGTCTGAGGAGAAGAGACGGGCATCAGCGCATGGCACCCACCCTCCTTCCTTTGATATAATTTGACGTACGGTGAGAAAGTGCATATTCTCTTGGACTGCCTTTGTTACTATAATCAGCCACGGTCAAATCGACTTTGTTGGTCAAGGAAGTGTGAGATGAAAGAAGGAAATGGAGCACTGCAGAAAGATGATGTTTTGGATTTCAGCACATACAACGAACTCAACCTGATGGAAATACTAAACAACATGCAAGCTGCAGAGTTGGTAGTGGGTTAACTAATCGTAACAGACACACAGACAAAACATAGCTGCACGGGGAAAGAGCACTGCACTCGTTACATGCATTAGATTTTGTGACAGGAAGAAAGTGCAAGCGTGTGTGTTTGTTTGTGTGCATTTTGAGGACGAGGCCATCATTGGAGTGAGCAGTTTTGTGTTGCCATACTATCAGGTTCTTCTACTGGACCTCATCCCAAATTCTCAAGATCTCAAATGACATCAATGGTGACAACAGGACAGTCGTCCGCTGGGTGGATGTTAATCACAATAATACAGGGCAGGCTAATCACGAATCACTGATCAAGCGCTAAATGACATGCCTGCCATACCCACTGTGACCAGCCCGTTGCACAGGGATTCACACATCAAGACTAGCCCTTTTTGGGGGGGAGAGAGGGGGAGGCGGACAGTAGTTATGAGGCTGGTGCACAGCCATCCAGACAATAATTACTCAATGACTGTGGTCATATTAGGGATAAGTCAAAGCAGATTAATTTCGACTGATAGCATTGGTCCCTCCTAGATGCAGATTTTTTTTAATAAGAATGAAATTGTGTCGCTGATAGGGTTAAAAACTGTTAAGTTTGCTATATGAGGTAGTCAAGTTACTTATGTGGAGAGACAATGTCGTCTTCTATGCATGAATCATACTGTACTTCTGAATGTACTTCTGTATCTGAATGCACAAAATTAGCACGCAAATGTGTTTTTCAAGTCGCCTGGTCTGAAGTGTGCGTTTGTATGCGGAGAACGTATGCCGAAGCACAAATGAGGCCGTGTCTGTGTGGTACGGTAGGCCTTTCACTAAATACCCAGAGACCCTGAGAATTACCCTGAGCAGAGAAGACAGCATCTGTTTGTGTGCTTGTGCCGAGCAAACAAGGCAATTTAGAGAACACCAAGGGAGCAGCTAATAAACACAACCTTATTCCCCCTTCCTCCTACACCTGGCTCTGAATATTGCAGTGCTACAGTAAGGATACCTGTCTGTCTTTGTTTGATTGTGTGCTTGTGTGTGATGCAATGCCTAAGTCTGGTTGACCTGACCAGGAGGTTTTGCTAGTATGTTTTGGCAAGTGTGCGTGCACATGAGTGTGAGTTTATGTGTCTCATACATGCGCATGAGCAAATGTGTGGCATGCATGTGTAACCATTCATCACTCTACAGTGAGAGGCATGCCAGTGCTGCTGGGAAATGGCAGGTCTGTGTCCCATCACACCCTGGCGTCTTTGTCTGTACTGCCAAAACTGCACCAAATTGTCTGCCCTGGATACCTGGCAGAGAAACCGCACTTTACTGTACACAAAGGTGTATAAATACTGACCTGGCAGAGACTGAATTTCTCTCACGTGGATGCTAGTCACAATGGCCTAATAGTAGTCATCCTTCCCTACTTTTTTAGAAGCAGATAAAAAGGATATTGGTATCTGAGTTTTCAAGATATTACATTTATCACAGGACCAATATGATATAATACTCTAGAATTTGAATTTTGATAACATAACCTGTGTAAACATGTCTTTAAAATTCATGCTGATCCTGGTTTCTGTGTTCGTCATGCTCTAATGAGACCTGCAGCTTCACTCACCACCGCCACTGACTCTGATATGTAGCCAAAGTGACACCCAGTGAAATCACGCATCAGACCAGACACAAAATGGCCGTCCAGTGCCAAACCCTGCCTTGGCTTTCACTTCATATCACACCACAGGGTGTTGCTGGGGACTGAGGGCTTTACAGGGCATTTAGAGAAAAACTCATGGCTCTCTGTCTGTATCTGTCACTAACAGGTATATAAAGGTTTTCATGTTCTTTCACAACACAACGAAATAATCTCATATATGTGCTGTATTTTCTTAAAAATACACAATTATTTAAGTAGTAATAATATAGGTTTTTAGACATATTTTGTTTAATCAGAATTCACTGACTGCAGTCAAATCCACTCAGTGATGCAGTTTGCCCTTCAACTACAAGCACTTCTCTTCACCCCTCGTGTCACATACCTGGCAGGCTCAGAAAACAGCCCACCTTCTATCAGCCTTTGAGCCTTCGAGCCAAGAACATCATGGAATAAAAGAGTGGGAGAAAATAAGTGCAAAAGGGGAGATTAATCTGAGTTATTACATTGATTAGATTTCCAGAATGCTAATTAAAAGATGTTAGGACATGGGCCCAGCCAAGGATCAGTGGGCGCTAATGAGGACCAATAGGCCCCTGTAATCTGCGCTGTAATGAGAGTGGTTTAAATGTAAAGTTTGCAGGGAGCAGGGAGAAGAGTGGGGAGGTGGATGGCTAGATGTGGGGATGGTGTCAGCATAATAGAGAAATAAAAATAAGGTGAGTGAAGGCAGAGAGAAATTAAATTATACTAAAAGGGGTTTTGCACTATAAAAACATTTATTATTAGACAATTAACAGGATGGTTTAATGGCTGAGGGTCACATACCCCCTTCTCTTATATTTCGATAAAGCCTTTGTAAAGTAATGGGGCAATATCTTTCAATGGGAAACCAGTTATCCCACCCTGCTGTTCCTTCCCTCTTGCTGTTCCCTCAGGTTTAGCGATTTCCACACTTTTCATGTTTGGTATAAAAGAGTGTGAAATTGTGGTTAAATCTTAGGCCTACAGTACATTTTAACTGTTATTAGCAGAATTTTCTGACTTTGGATACTGAAAATTAGATTTGTATTATGGTAATGGGGAAAACCAAACAGTGTATTTTCACTGTTGTCACCAGTAGGGCTGCATCTAATGATTATTTTCATTACGAATTATTTGTCTATAAAATGTCTGAAAATAGTAAGAATAAAGTTATAATTATATGTTCTCATAGCCCAATGTGACACACTCAAATAGCTTGTTTTATCTGACAGTTTTGGACATAACAGTCCAAAACTCAAGGACATTTCAGTTTATTATCACATATTACAAATAAAAACCACACATCCTCACAGAAGCTTGAGAAGCTAGAGCGTGAAAATGTTTGGCATTTGCTTAAAAAACTGACTGAAACCATTTATCGATTATCACAATAGTTGTCAATTACTCTTCTGTCAAACAACACTTTGATTAATCAACCAGTCATTTCAGCTCCAATCACCTGGTAGACAACCAACTAAATACAGAAGGAGGAATGACTATAAACACAGTTTGAAAGGAGGAATTAATCTGCAGCAAAATGAAATGGCTTGATAATACAAACTAGACGGTTAAGGAGTCAACTGAAATGATAAAGGTCCTTACTTATTCAGTGGATCATCATTATTAGCAAATGAGTCTTACGGACAGGTGCACACCACTCGTTTACAAATTAGAACATATCACTATAATCAGCCTGCCAATTTATCACAAATAATAGTGTTGAAAACAGGCTGCTAAATGATCAAGGAGAAATATCACCCTAATGGGTCTTGTTGTTTACAGCTTATGGTGTGCATGTACGAGTGCATACAAATAAACATGATCTTATTACATGTACAGTGCATTCAGAAAGTATTCCGACCCTGTCAGTTTTTTCACATTTTCTTATGTTGCAGCCTGATGCTAAAATCATTTAAATTAATTTTTCCCTCATCAAGCTACGCTCAATACCCCAGAATGACTAAGCGAAAACAGAATTTTAGAACTTTTTGCAATTTTATTAAAAAGGAAAAACTGTAATATCACATTGAAACAGGTATTTAGACCCTTTACTCAGTACTTAGTTGAGGCACCTTTGGCAGTATTTACAGCCTCAAGTCTTCTTGGGTATGGGGACTCTCAGTGGACAGCCATTTTCAGATGTCCAGAGGTGTTCGATTTGGTTCAAGTCAGGGCTCTGGCTGGGCCATTCAAGGACATTCACTGAATTGTCCCTAAGCCACTCCTGTGTTTTCTTGGCTGTGTGCTTAGGGTCACTGTCCTATTAAAAGGTGAACCTTTGGCCCAGTCTGACTTCCTGAGTGCTCTGGACCTGGTTTTCCTTAAGGATATCTCTGTACTTTGCTCCATTCAGCTTTCCCTCAACCCTGACCAGTCTCCCTGTCCCTGCTGCTGAAAAAAACCTCTACAGCATGATGCTGCCGCCACCATGCTTCACTCTGCCTGGGATGGTACTGGGCAGGTGATGAACGGTGCCTGGTTTCCTCGAGACATGACCCTTAGAATTGTGGTCAAACAGTTCAATCTTTGTTTCATCAGGCCCGAGAATCTTGTTTCTCACAGTCTGAGAGTCCTTTAGGTGCTTTTCTGCAAACTCAAAGCAGGCTTTCAAGTGTCATTCCCTGAGGAGATCAGTGAATGACACTGAAGGTCTCTGGCCACTCTGACATAAAGCCCAGATCGGTGGAGTGCTGCAGGGATGGGGTTGTCCTTCTGGAAGTTTCTCCAATCTCCACACAGGGTGGTCACCTCTCTTACCAAGGCCCTTCTCCCCTGACTGCTCAGTTTGGCTGGGCACCCAGCCCTAGGAAGAGTCTTCCAAACTGTTTTCATGTTCCAAACCTTCCATTTAAGAATTCTGGAGGCCAATGCCACTTTTCTGTAGCCTTCCCCAGATCTGTGCCATGACACAATCCTGTCTTTGACCTCTGCAGTCAGTTCCTCTGACCTTATGGCATGGTTTTTGCTCTGATATGCACTGTTAGTTGTGAGCCTGTCATGTCCAATCAATTGAATTTACCACAAGTGGACTCCAATCAAGTTCAGTGTAGATTGATGAGTGAAAAAAATGAATTTTAACGATTTTAGCATAATGTTGAAATATAACAAAAGTGAAGGAGTCTGAATACTCTATGAATGCACTGTAGCTTCACACTCACATGGACAAATCCCGTTACGTTTCTTTTACCTATACGGCCTTCTTGCCTCATACTAACAAGATGAAAGGTAGAGTCACACTGAAATTCACCTGGCAAAAGCTACTCATGTAGTGTTGCCATCAACAACCTCCCTACTTTTCCACTATTTCTCTTATTTCTTTGTGCAGTGATTAAACAAGAATAAGAACAATCAATATTACCCGAATGACAGCTCAATCCCACTCTGTCTGTCAAACCATCAGGACATTAGAAAGCCTTGCAATTTGTGTGAAAGTTCTCTCAGACTAAACCCTGCCGCAACCAGAGGTGGATGTGTCTCACTCCATTCCATTCTGAAATGAATGCGTAAACATTAAATTCCAAGATCCGGGAGTAGTCTGGGCAAATTTGGGATGAGGTTAGGCATCACAAGACATGACTTGTTAGGGATAAGGATAGGTTCAGATCAAGGTAAGGGGAAACACATATTGACAGGGGCACAGGCATCACTTCCCTCACAATCTGCTCCCAAGCTTTTGAATCTAAAATTAACTGAAATGAACAGGAAGCAAATTTCGGTCTCACTGCGCCACTAGAGTCTACAGTCATGCTAGCATTTCTGTGAGGCTATACTTAAACACAGTGGTAGTCTGAGAGTAATGCTAGTGTAAGCATGCTACCATGCTGATTGTAAACATTATACCTGCTTAACATTTTCAGCGTCTTAGTTCACTTTGTTAGCATGCTAACATTTGAGCACAAAACAGTACAGCTGAGTTGATGAAAATGTTATTAGTTTAGCAGGAAAATGTTATTAATTCGGCAGGCAATGATCATAATAAAAACAAATCAAAATTTTTGACTTGATCGTGGTGCTAAATGAAAAGTTGATGGGATGGTCAAAGTTATTTCAATTTGCTACATGCACTAGGCTTTGTGATGTACCTCTGATTCCAAATAATACAGCTTGGTCATTTCTGGTCTATTTGTTTACTTCAATCTAGCTAGCTAGAGAGCTCTTGATAGGTTTAATGTTTAGGTTATTTTACTGTGAGTGTACGCAGGAAAATGTTTAAGATGGGGTAGGGTGTTCAGACCAGGTCAGCGAGGGTTGAATCTTGGTTTGGAGTGGCCAGTGATCCCAGTCCCAGAACACGCATTCAGCACACGCTAATGCGCAGGTACACAAAATGGGCCAGTCCAACTATGGATGAGAACAGAAAAAGGATTCAGCATCAGCAGGAAAGAACGCCAGGGTGCAGCAGAGAAAAATAAACTCCCTTGGCATTATCATTCATGAAACTGCCATTCAAAATTATTTACCTATTAATCGAAGGTGCTGGAATGCTGTTCCAGATCGTTCCAGCCCACTTAAACCCCTGGCTACACTGTTGAAATACAACCACGTAGTGTGTGGGAGATAATAGAGCAGCCCATTGAACCAGGCTCTCCTGAAGAGCCAGAATAGCAGATCGATGTCACAGAGGATCACGGCTACTGCTTAGTCCCTGAACTGTGTGCACTGGACATGACTGCATCAGCTGCAGAAGACCTGAAGAAGCTGAAAGTAGTAAAAGGTTCTGAGAAAGGAAAAATAGGAGTTATATGTCCAGTGAGCATTTGGGTTACAGCAGTTTCCCAGCTCTGACGCTGACATCAGATTTTAAACCAGGTAAACCTAAATTTGAAATATGCCAGCTACATTTGACATTGACCAATGTCAACATAAGTTAAATGATAAAGAATCCTGTCGTCAGCCTTAATTAAAAAAAAAAGTTTATTTGCCAACTCCATGATCAATGTATGTTTCATACAGACACATTGTTGGTAAAAAACAGCTTAATGTTACAGATATAATAAAATACAGCACGAAGTAGCTTCTTAATCAGTCTATCTGAATGTTAAGTAGTATACGAGATGACACATTCGCTTAATTGTAAGTTAACATTATTTTGGTGACAGTGTTTGATTTTATTTACTATGTTAATTTATAATTGATATGATGTGTCTATTATATATTATATATATATTATATTATATTATATTATATATGATGCAGCATAAAATTAAAATCCCTTTGTCTAATTTGCTGGTTGGGGCTTTAGGCGTCCTGCAAATTCAATGAACACTGGTGATGAGCTCTTGTAGACAGTGGGTGTAGAATGTCGTTAGCGTTGGACTGAAGTGATTGTGCAACCAGTCAATTAATCCTTTGGAGACCAAGAATGTGTAGACCAAATTTAAAGGCAATATGTATGCAGTCATTGAGACATTTCACTTAAAAAACAAAAATGTAAACCTCATGGTGGTGCTACGGGGAAAGTTAGAGAATAACCAAATTCATTAGGCTAAATCATCTGGGAAACATGAATGTCTGTACAAATATGCATGGCAGTCCACCTAATACTTGTTGAGATACAGTGTTTCTGTCTGGACCAAAGTGGTGGACAAACAGACAGACCAATATTTCCATACCTTAAAATCATTACAATAAGCATATGTTAAAGAAGTCATATGGTCTCGTGGTTAGAGCTCAATGAGCTCTTCAACTTTATTTACTGTCGAGGACACATGGCGTCATGATGTACCAAGAATGAGAGAGTTGTGTGTTTAACCAAGCTTAAGGCCTGACATCAAACCCAGGTTATGGTGCACAAAAAAAGAGGCTGAAATTACATGGGGGTATGACAATACTGATAGGCTATAAAAACATGTCATGTAATGTACCCCCCTCACCCAACACACACAAACCACCCATCCCTCCCTCCGTGTCACTCTCTGGTCTTCTCAACATTAAGCCAATTCATCACCTCTTCAGAGAAGGCCATGACACAGATCCAGTCCATCAGTCACTCTCTTTAGGATGTGGTTGCTATTCAGATGATCAAGGATTTCTGTCATATTAAACATGGAGGTGAATGATGAGGCCATCTAAACAATGACACTAGAGAGCTGCTCAAAGCAAAACAGTCCTTTATTGAAATTGGAAATTTGAAAAGCCACTGTAATATCAGAAATTAAAATATGAAAACAATGATGTAGCAATAAAGCAAGATTTGGTCTTCCACTTGAAGCCAGTTGTTTGATATGTCACTTTTCTAATGACCTCTCAAGAAAGGACCATGGATTTGCATTTTTGGTCCCTGCTCCTGTAATGAAAAAAGGTAGAGCAGAGCATATTTCACTGGGCCTGTCAAACCCACTCACGCCCCTCTGCAAAGCACTCAGGAACTTCATTCCATCGCTGCCCGTTCTCACGACTGTGCTATGAAATTGACTATGACAAAATTAGCAAACCTAGACTGTTTGGACACATTCCCAATATAGTGGGTTTCTCTTTTTTTCGAAATGCAATCAAGGCCTGGAACATCAAACATAAAGTCTCCTTGAAAGTTGTTCAGTCTCTTTGTCGCGAGTACAACTATAGATTTATGTAATCGCGAGCTTGTTAGGGAGATTTCTCGGGACCGTTGACAGTGATGTGCACTAGGGTTTGGCTGAGGTGACATCTGGGAAGCACAATTCTGCTGCACCACCACGCAAAACCAATTAGAGATCTATATTCCCAGACAGGTCTGGACTTTGTTCTATGGTACAGGGATACATGTGGTTTACTGTCTTTATTAACATGACAAGCATGTCTCATACACCATCTTCAAATGACAATCAAAGGGTCATTGTGGAAAGGGGGGTAGCAATCAGGAAAATCCTCCTCTGCCGCTCAGGACTGTGTTGACAAGTTGGGACATCAAAAAGCATTTTCCAAGTGAACTGTTTTGGGGATAAAAAAAAATGTCAAAGAAGATGTAGTAAAGGCCACAGAGAATTCTTTTAACAAGCACAAAGTAACTGAAATGACACCAGTTATCGCCAGTTACGGCTGCTGTAAAGGTAGCAGAGCAAGATGGTTAATTAGAAATGGCTCAGTTTCAGTTGGACAAGCTCTGCTCAAACACACACCACTTACTCTTCAGCATGAAATGAATCTCACTGGCTAAAGTAATTAGTTCAGTCTATTAATTAATATAATCAGCCATTATCATGTTGGCCTTCATTTTAACATATTTCATGGATATAAAGAGCCTGTAACAATGCTGTTTTCAGGGAATATTCTCTGTTTGAGTGCCAATTATTTTTAATTATAGAATAAGGCTGCTGTTATTCTGTATGTATTACCGTTAACAAATCCTAAAATGAACAATATATTATTCAGTCTTACAATACTTTCAAACTTCTCTACCCTATCTGTGGCACTCAGCACTAAGCCCATTTGTTCCTACTGAAGATGTAAATCTTAAAAAACTGCTCACAAATATATTTTCAAATGTTCCTAAAACAGCTGGGAACTGTAGTTTTCAGCAAAAATTCAAACAGGACTAAATTAATTTTTTGGGAACTATTTTCAGGTGTGGATTAATAGACATTTAGTATTCTAGTGAATATTTACAGAAGACGGACGTTGGTTGTGGGATTGCCTCAAAAGCTACAGGGTCAATGTTCATTGTAATAAATGAATGTCACCCAGCGCGACAGAGTGGCTTATTTATGTCTTTTTGATAATGTTTGGATAACAGAGGAGATCAAATGCACAAAGGACTATCAGGCTTTGGTTAGACAGACAATACTTGTTAGTAGGATCAGTTCATTATTTTAGTGTTTTCCCAGGATTTGTTGATAAGAAAATAACAATAAAAAAGCCTTATCCTTTCAGGAAAAAAATAACAGTCACAAATAAAGTTTACCGAATATGTCCTACATACACTCACAAAGTTTCAGCATTGTCCTTTATAAAACTGTGTAAAAAAATAAGACAGTGGGACACATGACCCAAACGGAGATAAAAAGCAATTATTTTGCCCAATATATGATACAAATCTGCCATAACAACAGTTTGCTTTTTAATCTCAGTTTACAATGCCAACAGTGCCATGGGGTTTGCAGGAGCCTTATACATTGGCCCTCTGCTAGCTATGATGAAATAAGGATGGGGTCTGAGGAGATGAAGGTGGAGTGTGGTAAACAAGGTGGCCCTGCTCCCCAGCTGTGAAGGTGACACAGCGATGCTACACGCAGAACAAACCCTTTTGATTAATCCCAGGATATTTACTAGCTCAGATCTAATCAAGGACCGCAGGATCACAGGCTACATCATACACGGCCCAGGAATTTACACAGCAGAGTTAACCTGTCACCTGCCACTGTCCTCTTCCTTACATCTATAAACACTGTGTGTATAATGTTACACACCACACACAAACGCCCTGAAACAGCTCCAGGGGTGATTGTTTTATTTCCGCTGAAACATTATAACCTGGAGTCAGATACTCAACACATGTCGTTTGATATAAAACCTTATGGCAGAGGGGAAAAAGAGCCATTTATCTCAAGGTGGTCGTGGTAATGGCATACAAAAACGTGAGCAGTTTTCTCACTAAGTAAACTACAGCATTGTGTACAGTAGCCTGTTCTGCCAGCCTGTAGCCGTGCGATAGTTATTTCCTCAGGAGGAGATATAAACCAAAGACTAAACAAGATTACAAGCAAGAAGGGATTAAGCAAGTACAATCTCTGATAGTTTATAATGTGACTTTTATAAGCGATTCAGCACTCAGAGAAATGTTCAGAGAGCACAGCTGGGATTTTAAGAGGGGTACAGTACATGTAATCCAGTTTAAGTGAGGATTTTACTACTATTTCTACTAGAGCTGAAACAAGTAGATGAATAATCAGCTAACTGATCAACAGAAACAACAAAACAAGCAATTTAAAGTTTTATAGGAAAAACAACTAATCTATTAATCAAGAAAATGATCGGCAAATAATGAAAATTATCATTCATTGTGGCCCCAATTTCTAAATACTGAGTGAAACTGACATTTTTGTGTTTCCGTGTGAAGTTTGAAGCAGCACAGTTCAGCTCTGTTTATAGCTATGTGTAACATAGCGATGTTAGCTAAACCTTGGCTTAGCTAACATTGAAAGTGAATTGGACATTTGATACAATCTAATTACTTAGTTAATGTGAAAGTTGCTATTATATATATATAAAAACACATGAATTACAATGTATCCTTGAGTTTACTTATCCACCTATCCTTGTAGAAGTTAAAACGCTACTTTGACCAGAGCTACTACTGATCGGACCATCTAGAAATTGACCTTGGATCAGAGCTGAGACACAAAACAACTGCATGCAGACACATGAAAATGAATTTGTCGCACTAAGATTATATAGGAACAAAAAGTTTTATTATTTAAATGCCAACTGTATCTTTAGTAATGCCTGAGCAGTAGGATTTCTGTTGTGCAATTCCTTGTGGCCAACATATGGCAATAATTGTACATGTTCCATTTGTAAGAAACCTTTGTCTAAATCTGTATGAAATGGATGAAGACATAACCTTTAGTGTTACCTTTGTGCTGTCTTCTGTTGTTAGTACTTCTATAGACGAGACAGAGACAGCGGTGGAAGTGCTGTAGCCCTGCCGTGTTGATGAAGGGGTTGGAATAAAGTGTGGCCTGCACTACTGTGTCGCCTGGAAATGTCACTCCATGGGGAGCAGAGTCGCAGTTCAAACAGGTTTAAAGAAAACACAGAAAACACTGAAACATAAAGGGGAATTCACAGACAGTGTTAATTTCTTAAAAGGACAAAATATATCATGACAACAAGAATCTATTGTATCTTTATTTTACACTTCCCTAAATGTATTAAAAGGCTTTGTCCCTCGTCCATACAAATGTGATGAAGCCCTCAGTGACAGTTTGAGACAGAACAATTTTGTTTGTGTTGAATCATTAGCGATCTGGCGTGTTTAAGCAATAGATCACTTAGCGATACTGGGCCAGATCTCTGCCACATGAGCTTTGGACAAATAGTTAGTCTATTAGATGAGAGCCTTTTTGTCAGTCTCCCCGTCTCCCAGATACTTCTTCAGAGTGACGAGTCACATTAGATGCTAGGAGGAAGAGTAATTTCTGTGTCACATCCCTTTAGCCCAACCTCACTGACAATCGCTAAGCGAGGGCGTTATCACTAAAAATTAATCACATTTGCCTTTTTAATGGCATCCCTCAACCGTCTGCCAAGAATTCACATTCATCTTTCTCCTATTGTGTTGCTCCAGCTGGCCGTGACAAAGTGATTTCAAGGAGTGTATCAATACTTACATCACCCCCTGGCCCTCTCTCTTCAGTGTTGACACTACAGCACTTGGAGCTAGGCCCAACTGGCAGAAGGCCATCCACTTTATAGAAATAGGCAGACAGAGATATGCAGTGGTGGATTTAAAGCTCAAATACATAATGTATTTACACGATGTCTTTGATTTGCTTTTACTAAATAAATTGTTAGAAAATTGTACATTTACCATATTAGGATACCTGTATGGGAAACAAGCAGGTTTGTAAGTATGTACCAGTATGGTTAAGAATGCTATTGCTGGTGGTCGATGACATTTTCACTGTATACCAACAAGAAGAAAAAACAAGGGAAACAACTTTACACATATGATATACTAGTATATATTAGATACTCCGCCATGAAGATAATTGTTAGTTGCAGCCCTTGTACAGTACACTCTCAGTTCAAACTGCAGCAAAGAGGGCAAAGTGGAAAGCCGATTCAGGACTGATATTTGCAACAACTTCATGCCAAATTTAACAAAAGAAGTTTCTGTACACAGAGTTTGGAATGTCAGATTATTAATGGTTATTATTAAAATGCAAATCCAAGACATTATTTCACTTCAATTTTTTTTAAACACAATTGTACTCAGGGCACAAATGACATGATTTATCTGCTGAGGAGACCTTGAACTTTCTCACTGAAGCCTCATTCCCTCAGTAAAAACAGGCTTTTCCTACCATCAAATATTCAGACAGACTTGTAATTCCTTGTGAGTGAGTAACCCTGTAAAGTGACTGGGAAACAAAACACTTGTGGTAAAACAATGTTCTGAAGACATTCTGTCAGATTCTTCCCTATTTTACAGATTTCATCACTGAGCTGCTGTGGCGTAAATGCTTTAAAACACTTTGACATAACATGCTGCGCCCAGAGACCCTCTGCTTCTGAATAATGAATCTACAGTATGTTCTGAACAGCTGTTCTCTTGCAAGAAGTTTTTTCAAGGCTTTTGGTCACATCTCTTAAGTTCTTTTTAAGAAACCTGCATAATGTGAGATAATTCACCTGGTTCTCGTCACAACGACTGACCAATCAGTGGTGCTCAAACAAGCAACAAACCATCGTGATTGGCCAACAAGCAAAGAAAAAGTCATGACCATCCTCCATTCTTGCTGCTCACGCTCTTCATATTTAATTCAGAGGTTGTGTATTTCTTTATGATTGCAACATCTGTTTGCTCCCAGTGCCAGGTCCCTCTGTCAGCCACCCTCTGTTCAATAATTCCTGTCCTGACCCCTAAGAGCCCCTGACATCACAGCACGGCTGCTGCTCAAACTTCACTGGGACCAGACAGGGACTGGCTCACAAACTTGCATCACCTATGTAGATCACTGGTTTTGTTGCTGTTAACATGAGCCAAGCAAACTCTTTCTGTCTTCATCTGGAAAGTGATGGGGATATGGATAGGGACCGACATGTAACAGAAGAATTAATAAGACATTGTATTATCACTTTTAAATGATAACCATGCAACTCGGGCTATTTTTTTGTAAATATATACAACACGTTTGTATTCCATGTACACGGGGTGGACAAAATAATGGTAACACCTCATGGAAATGGACTTTCAATAAAATTCTTAAAACAATCACAATTACAAACTCAACTACAATCAATTCGCAAAATCTGACAGCTAAAAGAGGTCTGGCAATTTGATGTGCAAGATTTCAATAAGACAACAGATATGTCAAGTCATCTGAGGTCAATTTGTAGGGGTATTGTTTAACAAACATTTAATATGTTAAGGAGGAAATATTGACAGAATATGCAGAAATGGTATGTAACTAATATAACTTACCTTTGGAGCAGTATTTGCAGTTGTGATTTATTTACATAGGTCCTTTAAGTCTTGAAGGATAATATTTTGCTTATTGCCAACAAATCCTAAAACCTGTCTCAATACATATGACTTTCCTATCCTGTCTGTGACTTTTTGCCCCAAGCCCACTCATTCCTACTGAGTTCATTAATCCTTAAAAATGGATCACAAATAAATAGTTTCATTTTTTAAAGATTCTATACAAATAAGAAATAAGAAAATATAGAATATCACCATTATTTTTAGTATAATTTTGGCTAAACCCTATTTACATGGTAGGACAAATTTTGTTTACAAGTTTTGTAACAAATCTGTGATTATTAATATTTGTTTAATTTGAGAAAAACAATGGCTACAGGTTCCATACCAAGTGCAGAGATATGGCAGTGCAACATTTACTACATCAGACCTATGGCTTGTCAACATTTATGACTGATCAAAGCATTCTGTCTGGTTTTCTCAGTGTGATCCTCGTTGTCAGAGACACTGAAGGTGGTGGGGTCTATAAACAGATGCTACCCACTGACCTTAGAAAACATGGTGGAGGGGCCAGATGTTCGGATAACCTCACAACCTTGGGACCAGCTGATGTGGCAGTGATGGAGATGGGTACTGGCAGAAGAAACTGATCTAGTGGCATCAAAGGTTCCCGTGTTTTCCCAATTTTTCTGTGTGTTGGTCTTTACCCCTCAAACCGGGCAATCCTGGAAGGCAGGGAAAGATGGAGGGCGGATGAAGAGAAATATATAAACACAAAAGAGAAGAGAGACAGGGAGAGAGAGGGAGCACTGGTCAGTGGTGCTTACGGTTGTCACAGATGTCGAGTTCAGCACAAAACTCTGCCAGAAGCCATCACGTCAAAGCTAAGTTAGCTGAATGAACAAGAACAACTCTAGGCCCTGCCACTTAAAATCTCGCTCAAAATTCAACAGCTGTTTCTTGAACGAATGCAGATGCAAAAATAATGATAATAATGCCTACTTACAGCTTCTGCTTCGAAGTAAACAATCTTTCTTGACTACACCCTGCACAATTAATGTCTCATTAGCTCTGCAATGCTGTAGCTCTTTTGGGGATTTAATTTTATAGGCAACAATGGTTTGGCAGGCATTATCAGAGGAAAAAAAAAAATACTAGTTTGGAAAAAAGGTCTTTTTGTGCTCTAACAGTATTGTCAGAGAGCCAATTATGCAACAACTAATGCTTTTAATCTTCAAGTAATCCATATTTTCTTTTGCTTTTCAAAGCTGCAACACAACCAACCAGTGAGTTTATATAGATGTCAGAAACAAGCAAGTCATCTTCTAATATAAATCTATTCTGTTGCAGTTGCTTCAACATCATTTCTCCTCAAATCAACCTCTGCGCTTGTCTGTTCTGGCATCTGAAATTCTTAACATTTTGACTGGGTGCATCTTGGCTCCAAGCATCTTCTCTCAGCTCAGAGAATGTCTTTGTGCCAAGGCCACAGCCTGTGGCGGTTTTCCTAGTGACAGATGAGCATGTCAGCATGATTGTGTGTGTGCATGTGTGTGTGGTGAAACAAAAGGCCTTGTAAGCTGTGAACTGTGCTATTAAGGGCAAAACTGGCAGGTTATTCCGTAACAAATCCTCCAATATATTAAGAAGAAATAGTAATATGCATACAACTCTGTAAATACTAACACAATATTAAAAACAAATGGACATACGCATGTGGGAACACAAACAAACAGAAGTAGTGTAGTGACTTCTCAAACATTGCTTTTTTTTTACTGTCTTTAGTAAACTGTATTGGCCTCACACAGATGGACTGATAACGCTGACTTGTTGTACTTACCTACTGCAAAAAACCTACTGCAAAAAACATATATATAAACATTTTGACAAAGTATTTATCCCAAGACCATTCAGAAGCAAGATAAGATATCCTTATTTGTCCTAAAAAGAATTCTCAATTAACAGAGCATAAGAAAATAACGGTGAGCTTCACCAAAAGAGAACTGCGACATGTGGATCTAAATCTGTCCATCGTGTCTCCAGGCCTGTTGGCAAAGGGCAGCTCAGCTGTAGCAGGCAAATTGTGTGAACAGTGGACTACGAACATCTCTCCACAGGCCATACCAAGGTGTCTAATCCAGGAAACGCTGTGAACACACACCCTGTGGGCTCCTGCAGTGCACTGCATAGCCTATATCTCAGAACACACTGCAACAAATCTTCCAACTCAACAAGTCAGTTTGTCTATTGTTGAGCTGTAAAAATTCTTAAAATACTTAAACAATTTTCTTATAAGGTAAGATTGTTTCTTATACAAATCAGTTTGTATGAAGACTTTTAAGGCTGAATCTGAGAACAAATGTCTTGTTAACATCGATGAGTTTGCAGTAGAATGGAGAGAAACAACTTCATAAAGAAACTGCTTGAGTGCGTAAGTACCAAAGGGAAATATATTTGAGCCCTTGAGAACGAGGCATGTAGACGTGAAATTTACAGCACAGTGAATTTTAAATGGTCTCCATCCATGCGGATCTCCCCAAAAGGATATAGCATTACTCAGATGACATAAATGTCAAGAATGATTTACTTTGGTATTTAAATAAGACCTGTTAGACGTGCTGAAATTTGGCTCTATAAGTCAACAAATCTGCAAAAGTGAAAGCAAGGGCTTACTAATGATATGATATGTTCCCATTTTTTTAATTCTCAAGGTGATTTCTGGACATCCAGTAGAGAAGTGTATGCTTGTGATATTTCTGTGGAGATTTATAAAAAAAAATAAAAAAAAATCTGCTGTGATAAATTTATAAATAATTCATTTACACTTTACAACACTTACCTTAAGAAATATTGCCAGATCGCCTAGGCATGCGTCTGCTGTCCAGCACCTGTCATTTCTGCTGTGTGTCACCCACGTCACAGGGTGTCATGAAATGACAGCTCCCAATGTCTGCAAAGATGAAGCCTTGGGAGGGAAAAAAAAACAGGACAGATCGAAATATCATACTCCCAAGTATATCAAAGTGACTCCTGTCAGCATTACATCAAAGTGGAGAAACAGGAATTGTTCATTTTTACAGCTGAGAGTTGGACTGTGGGTTTTCTGGGGAAACAGGCTTAGAAGGTGAGCGCCATATATTACGCTGGGTGACTTACAGGAAAAATGATGACAATAAAAGCACCTTGTCAACCATCGGCCATTCGGATTTAAGACAGCAGAGTCAAAATAATGCTGTGACAGGAGGGTGAAGTTGAACGGAGACTTCTGAGACAAAGATGTCTGAGTGATTATCAGAGATCTAGTTTCTTTATGTCAAGGGCAACAACAAACATGTGAACCTCATCTGACACTGAGTCCACTGTCAACAGTGTTGCCTGCATGGTGCAACACTGTGGTAATACCTGTTTCATCTTACATCCTCTGAAGAAATCTAATTCATCATTTGCTTTTTGCTTGTTTTACTGCATTTAGACAAGTAAAAACTGTACATTTGATGGATTAAATTTGAATGTCTGCTGCAAATGTGCACTGCAAATTAAACAAGTATCTTTTTTTTAATAAAATAGGTTTAAACATGGACTGATGACTATTTTTGTGGTGAAGAAAAGAACTACAGTGAGCAAAAACATGATCAGAGCATAACACAAAATAACATCGACAGTTACCATGGGGCAAGCCTTTTTACCTACGTAGTCTGGATAAACAAGTGTGTGTTTTTGCTTGTACAGGCCTACAGTGCTACAAGATAGAGAGATACGACTTGTGCAGCGATGACAAATATGAGGGGCTTAAGGCTAAAAGAATCCAAGGCAACCAAAATCTGTTTTTGTTCCAGGGCCAAAGCCTGTACTGCACTGTGGGCCACTTCTGATTTCAGCACTAGGCTGGTGTAACGCAACCAGCCATGCATTAGCATTGGCCCTCCAGTTAGAGCAGGCTCTTAGGATCCTGTCACCCGAACTTATCATATACTCTCACACACATTAACACACGCCTAGACACACACACACAAACATGAAGAAGGAGCTTGTTTGCTTCAGCAAGTAGGCAAAGACCTTTATCTATCTCATGTTCTTGTTCTCTCTGAAGCACACAAATACACTAATGCTACTCATTCACACAAGAAACATACTTTGACTCTGCTCAGACCACTGAAACCTCTCCAGAATCTTCACTGTTGAAACACACACAAACACACACACGCACACACGTGCGCGTGAGCGGGCGGTAGCTGTTAACACTGGCAGCAGGGACGTCCCTCTGCACAACATAAAAGATTGAATCTCCCTGTTAAAGGAGCCAGCCCATCTCCCTTACCACTTAGAGGGGGACCCGAGCTAGCATGCAAAGTTCAACAACTGTGAAGAAGGAACTATTAAAGAGGACACACAAAGCAGTGACCTTGACTGACAAGTGCTCTTCATTCTGGCCATAAACAGCAGTGGGGCCTGATAAGTGTTCATCGGTGCGGGGAGTAATGACCTATCCGTCAGCAGCGGTTGGGCTGTGTGAGGTAGTATAAATGGAACATACATAATGTACAGCAATAATACCAGCACGCTCACAGCCTAATGTATTATCATTATTCTTGGGGACCAGGGTTTTTTCCCCCTCCCCTAACCCTGTGTAGTGTGCCTCAGCAAGGCGGGTAAATGCCTTCGGGCCACGATAATTTCATTCTAATCTTTGTTCCATATTATAATTTTCATGGACAGAAATACACCACGAGGCAATGCCACATTTCTATCAAGGGCTAAACAGAACACAGGCCATAACTGAAGGTTTTATGTGAATGTATAACCACCCATTCTTAGTGCACCAGTCAATTTATGATAAGAATGGAGAGAGCTGTAAATTAATGTTTGATGGCCCATCTCAAACAACATCATTACGTGCTGAACTAGACCCTGATAGGGCAGTTGTATCCATACTACACACTCAGAACCTGCTCAAAGAGGATATCAAGAAATTCACCATCCAAAACATTAAAATACAAAATCAAATGTTACTCCAAAATTAAATTAAGTTTGGGAGAAAAAAAATACCCAGCATGTGAAAACCTAAGACATATTATTCAAATTAAGTGTAAATTCGAACACAGAATTTACGTTAACGTACTTTAATAAATACTGTATGAATCATTGGATAGTAGCTCACTGTGGTTGAAAGTCAATATTTACATAAAGGGGGGGTGGGAGTTACATAACAGGCAGACAGTCTCCATGCAACAGTATTTGAGTCACTTCTCTCTCCGAGAAAAAATAGCCAGCTTTTTGTTCTACATTCACTGCACTGTTTTTCCTTCACTTCAAGCTAAACTAAATGAATAGTCCAGCAGTTTGGGAAATATGCTTATTTGTTTTCTTGCAGAGAGTTAAATGAGATGATCGATACCTAGCACATATCTGTATAGTAAATAGTCAGTTTGCTTAGTCACGCTATTTTTTTTTTGGGGGGGGGCTAGTGTAGTGGCCACACTAAAATATTGCAGAATGGCTGTAAAGTACTGAATACGTTTTTCTGAGCATCACAAACACCCTGAAATTATTTTGTATAATCACAATTTGATCTATACTGTCCAAAAAAATTTGGAATGTCTAGAAGAGCTGTGAAACAGAATTATTTACTCCAGTCATACGTGCTGCAAGTGAACAGGTAAGTGGGCTCAACGGCAGAACAACTCAGTGTGCCAAAAACGTGGACGTTTTAGCTGTATGAGCCAAATGAGCAACTTTCATAGGAATGAATGAAGCACCAGTGTTCAGTTTTCTTAATACATCCATGCTTTCTAATCTTTATGCTAAGCTAAGATAACCAGATGCTGGCAATAGCTTCATATTTACTGGGCAGACATGAGCGTGGAAATGAGATTGGTTTACTTACTTAAGCTGCATGGAGCTTTTTGTAATCATAAGATAAAATAAGGTAAAAGAGTGCTATGGCGCTAAAAACCGAGTTGGTGGCCCGCCGTGACTTAATGAATGTAAGTGATAGAAGAAAACATAATATTTATTCAGGAAAATGACATCTAAGTTGGATCAGTAATGCCTTCACAATACATTATCCAATTAACATCCGTATCAGCCCTGATACCGATCCAACAGACCAAAGTGTCCCTAATCTTTAGCCTAAGCTAAAAAGCATAAATCTGCTGGTCAGGGTTCAAATTCAAGTGGTAAACTGCCCAAAGAACGTTATGCAACTCCAACAGGTGGCCCAACTTTTGTTGATAACTTACAAACCCTCTGTGTGTACAAAGGCATCATTGGAACAAATAGTGTCACTACACCCTCTGCAGGAAGCAGTACGGTATATTGCTATCAGAATGGTGAGAAAAAGGCAAGTAGCAAAGGAAGACAGACTGGCTGGTCAGGGGTTCATTCTACACTAAGATAATGACCCAAAACTTTAGAGGAAAAGAACAAGACAGGGGCTACAAATGATGGAAGACCAGCACAGTCTCCAGACTTAGAACCCATGGAGCTGGTTCGGGATGAACTGGACATTAGGTGAAAGCAAAGCAACCTGCAAGTGCGACACATTTGTGGGAACTTCAGCAACAGTGTTGGGACAAACCTTCTGAACAATGTTTCATTTCCTTTGTAGAAAGAACATCACAAGTGCGTTCAGCCGCTAAACGAGTCCAAAATTTAGATTAAATTGAGGATTTAAGATTCCATGATTAATTTTTTTTTTTTTTTTTTTTTTTTTTTTAAATCTTTGTTATTTATTTGTTCTATACTTTAGTCTCAGAGTACACTATGTAAATTTCAGTAACAACTGGGAAAATAAAGGTCTTCTAAAACTTTTGAGCGGTAGTGTATTTATAAAATCAGTTTATTTGACACTTTTTAAAGATAAGAAACCATTATCAGAAACTTGCCCCACATCTTACAAACATGAACATAAAAGAGTACACCTACAAAAAATATCACATCCCAAAATACTTCCTAGTGATGGCTAATTCAGTCTGGTCCCCTATACTGGTCGTGCTGAGAATAATCATGTAACACCATTAATTAACAGGCATTTCCGAGGCCTCCCACACAAATACTGCATTGAAGACACAGCCAGTGTCCTTATCAAAAACTCATGCTCTACAAAAACAAGGATACGCTTTGCTACTATACAACCCAACATTCCTATAACACACACTGCATATTTTAGGAATGTATTCTGGGATTTTTTAAATAAAATGCAGTAAGAATACAGAAATAGCACTCCTGCATTTCATGGAGTATTGTTAACATTAATGATTATTAAAACTAAAATTAAACGTATCCCTGCTCACTGTAATGACAGTGTAGTAGTGATAAGATTATTTTAGTGATAAGAATATTTTTGTCTAACGTGAGTGTTTTGAATATTGCGTGCAATCCTGTCTCGTCTCTTCCAGGTATCCCTACAGAGCAGAGGAAAAATGAAGGATGCCTCCAGAGATTGGAGACAGTAATCTCCCCTGTGGAGGTCAAATCTAACATGGCAGGTTAGTGTCTGTGGAAATTGACAGCCTGAAGAAATACTGCTGCCAGGCCCCTACAACGCACAGTGACAGGAAACACCTCCCAGGAAAAAGGCTGGTTACCAGGCCTTATAGAGTGAATGTCAGAGGGCGCCTGTCGTCAGAGTTGCTGCCGACTTCGTACTGACAGACTCTGTCAACCTATCTCTATTATATCGAAACCATCTCAATCATGTGAACATCAAGCTCACCCAGAAAGTATACAGTTCCAACCTGTACGCATCTTCATCAGAACCAACTGCAGTAAATCCTTATTCTTTCCAAGTCAACACCATATGGTTGACCCCAAACAGACAGCCCATAAGTGGATTTCCAAGGGAAATCATAGGAAGTAGAGCTGAAAGGATTAGGCAATGAATCGATTATTCTATTGGCAGAATGTGAATCTGCAACTATTTTTATCAATGATTAATGGATTAAGTAATTCTAAAGCAAAAAAAGTGCATGTGAAAATATTTCCCATGTTTCCTTCATCTTCTATGATAGTTAACTGAATGTCTTTAGGTTTTAGAAGGTTGATGTGACAAAACAAAACATTGTAAGATGTCAACATAGTCACTGGGATCTTGTGATGGGCATATTCTTCTACTTGCTGACATTCTGTAGCCTTAACAATTGATCACCTAAGAAAATAATCTGCAGATTAGTTGATAATGAAAGTAATCATTAGATGCAGCCCTAATGATAAGGTCTGTTTATAAACAATGAAACATTGTTTTGTGAGCATTTCATTTTTATACTGAGGTTTGCATAAATTACATTCAAGATATATATGGTGTATTGTACATTATCTTTGCAGGTCAAGCAGAGCAAACATACATGTCTAAACAAAATGTTATTGTTATGCAGCATTAAAAAATGTATGAATATATACAGCAAAAAAACCCCTACACTTAGACTTTAATCAATGTTGTTTACTGTAGTTGCACAGAAAATGTAATGCAGCACAGCAGACGACTAATTGCATGAAATATGTTATCTTACAGGCTTGTGCTGTCCGCCTTTCATAAACAAAGGCTGACAGATCATGCCCTCAACCAGTGACCCTGCTGTGAGCATATGCACTAATGCAAGGTCACACTGGAGACTGGCCACATGAGGAGAAAACAGACATCCAATTTGCCTTGTAAGCTCAACACAGATACAAACTACTGATGTAGTCATTATGCCCTACAATAAAATGTCAGTATGTTAAATAGGGCCCTTTTTTCATTAGCAGCTCTAATAAATGCCACTTCGTTAAAATAGAGGATTCCCGTCTATGTCCGGGAGAGGAGCAATAATAAAGGGATATCACTGCCAGAATCTGTTGTACACTCAATGTCAAGGAGGCTTTGTTGGCTCCCACAGTGCTGAGATGTGAGTAGAACCATAGCAACCTCTGATTTTCATAATGGCAGGTGGCCATCTTTAAACCAGAGATCTACATACAGTACTAGCCATAAACCACCGTGGCTACCACATTTACCAAGATGACTGACTACATCAGCCTCAAAACATAGCATACTCCCTTCAAATACAAACAAAATTAGTTTAATAGTAAAGAATGAGATGCCAGGGCATATAAATTAAAGCAATATAAATACACTGTATGTTGCTGTATAAAATGCTACAGCTAGGGAAGACGCATTTAGGGTTCTGACTGGTCTAATTATGAGGCTGAGTGTTTATGGCAGAGCACTATGAATGGGGTGATGGAGGTTATGGAGGGGGGAAGACAGACAGACAAACAGACCTAGAGCCTGATGCCGTTACCCCTCATCCTCTGCTTGCCCTTTGTCATGCATCCTCCTCACCTCCAGAGCTGTCACTGGCTTGTCAGAACCAATCACAAGATGCCATGCTGTCTGCCAGCCATGTACCAGTTTGGACAGGATGACATCAAATTTCTCGTGCTACGTGTCAAGGACCATATGAAAACAGATGTACTCATTACTGGGTTGCCCGTGCTTTAGATATACTACGTACTCACCTTTTTACATATCAGGGGATTAAGAGACATAACAAGGTTTAATCTTTGAGTTTAATCTTAGTTTGGAGTAGGCTAGCAATAAAATATGTAAAAATTGATTTTTTTCAAACAACTAATTCCATGTAAGTAAGAAATTTCCACTAAGAAAAACAGTGAACTAAAATCCAGTCAAAGTGTGATAAAATAGTGACATGTCAAAGTCTGGTGTTATGCATATATGAGGCCCTCTGAGATCCAGCATGACAAAAGTAACTTTATTGAATGGGACAGATCGCTGCTTGTCTGACTGACTTAATCTGTTTGATTGAGCAACGGGATGCCTTCGGCTTCACAAGTCCTTCAAAGGCTACAGATTCTGCAAGTGTGAAAAAAGAGGGAGGCAAAAAGGAAAAGAGAAAAATCCCCCCCACACCCTTTCTACTGCAAAAGACACACATACATACATACACACCAGAGAAGCTTTTGGAGCGTTTATTTATTAGCTTTAAACATCTTATTCATTGCCCTGCCACCCAAGCCCTTTCAGGTCATCAGCTGCTAACAAAGACTGCATGCCTGGAAAATCTGTCGACTGTCAGTGCCATTGATTAGGAGCAGAACTCTGGGCGGGTGATGAGGCTTCATTGAAGCCGACCGTTAAAGAGTAATAAAGGGCAGACTTTCAAGAGTTTGTCCCTGACAATAACACCGCTGCTGCAATTTTCCTCTAGACTCAACAGCATGCCGCATTACAGAGCCATACATTCATTTGCTCATGCTTCACGATCTTATTATGGTGATCCAACTTTCCACTCCACCCCCTTCTTTCTCAATGCAGTCCTAACACAAAGCAGACCTCAGCCATCATTGTGCTTGATCTGAATTTTATTTAGAGCTCCATATGCTTCTCCAGCCTATTTTCAAAGCCTGGTGTTGATGCTTGGCCTCTCTTGGCCCGTTAACCATTAAAAGAGGGGCCATTCTGTCACCACACTGCCTATTGTGGGCCTTCGAGGTTAAGAGACAAAAGTGTGAGATCATGAATAAGTGCTTGGCAGTCTATTTGAGGTTTCCATCTACACAAATGAAGCACCTGAAGCAATCCAAGCATCTATTTTGAAAGAGAAAGGGGTTACATTGTTTTTTGGAGTGGCCCCATCAAATAAAAAGGGTTATGTTTCAATATTCAAGGAATTGGCACATTGATTCTCAACATCTCTGAAAGGGAAGAAACCCACCATGGAGGTGCCAAGGACATGTGGGATTAGCATATGTTTTCCTCCTACTGTCTTGCAGA